>NC_066583.1:247723310-248026643 GCF_024323335.1 Lathyrus oleraceus
TCAAGTGAAGAGCTTCAACAATAATACTAGATCGGGGAATCTTCTCCAATCCACTAAAAGGCACTCTACTAGAAATAGGTATCCCCAAAAGATGATAATACTCCTCCAATGTAGGCACAAGTTGAAAATTTGAGAAAGTGAAAAAACGGTAGAGAGGATCATAGAACTGCACCAATACACTCAAGAGTCCTTCAATCACATCAGCAGATAAGATAGACAATAGCTTCCCATGGCGTTGTTTGAAGTCCAAGGGATCCAATACCAAAGATGCTAGCTTCCTTAACTCTTTCAAGTCGGGACGTCTGAAACTGTACTTCCTAGTGTTCCTTCGTCCATAATCCATGGTCTTAAAATATTTGCAAATAATACCTCAGTTCCTTGAAATTTTCGTGTGATGAATGTTATGATGCGCATGAATGCATGAATGCAACAATCACAAATAAGGGATCACACATAAGGAAAACAAAGGTCAAGGGATGAATTAAGTCATTGTCAAGATCAATCATCCATTTTGGTGGATTATGGTTTACACCTTATCAACACCCAAGTTCCATTGATATGGACAAGACTTGATTGGATCAACCAATAATCAAGGGTTTATTGCAAGTCACGAGCATGGAGTCTGGGTAAGAACCATCCCAAGGGAGTGAACTAAGGATAAAAACATGTAGATCATGTTCTAAAAAGTTCCCATAGTCTTAATTCCATCTATCGGATATTACAGGTTAAGATGACTGACTCATCGACCCATAATATTCTCAAGAGAAACTCGTCTGAGTGTAGTATCGCGTAACAACTATTATCAAGTCTACACTTGAACAGTTTTTGCACTACGTCCTAAATAGGCCAAGAGGGGGTAAATGTTCTACGGTTCTCAGCTTCTCAGTCCCAAATTAGAGATAGTAATGCCTAACCATAAATACTTGTGTGACATTTCCAAATCCAAAAGAGTCTCCACTGAGCAGATGGATCTCAAGCCAACTTGTTAAGGACTACTCCACACAAGTCGAACATGACTATACCATCCTCCTATCTTAATTGCACTCAAGTTTGGGTTAGAACTTATCTCACCACTCAAAGATCACCAAGCACAACAAGCATACTATATCACACATACATATATACAAATGTCACATATATAAAAATATATACACACAAAAAGTAGGCTAAACCCACTAGAGACTACTTCCCAGCAGAGTCGCCATTTAATTTCTGTAGCGGTAAATTCATGATCATCAAGCTATGGATAAGCTAGACATCAAATAACAAGAGTTGTCACCGCGCTTTTATTGTTTCTTAGGGAAAAGGGAAAAATTACGAACAAAACCCAAAAGTAAGAAGTTTTAAATAAAAACTAATAAAATGTCAGAGATTACAGGTAAGGGGGTTGGTTACACAGAGGCAAGGTGTTACCACCCAAAGTGTCCTAGGTACTCCTAGGGAGCCCTTTTTGTGTGCATATGTATTTGGTACAAAAATGATGTTTACAAGCAAATAGAATGGGGGGATGAGAAAAGAATTGATTAATTATATTTTTGTATTTGGCAAGACCTTCAGTCTTGTGCCTACGTACCAACATAAAAATGAGGGATCAAAACCTCATAGTTTGTGATACAAATTTCAAAGGCACAAAGGCCTAAAAAATGGTTTGAATGAGTTAGTTCCTTTTGGCTTTTTGAAAGTTTAGGTCAAGTATAGTTAAGTTTATTTACAAATTTGATTTAATAAAATAAGTTTGAAAATGCAATGGCATAAGGCCAAAGTTTCTATCTTTTTGCAAAGTGGTCAAAATTTAGAACAAAATGAGTTCAGACAAAGAAGATTTTTGAAAATGGAGGGAGAGATTTTGAAATTAAATAAATAGGTAGAATATGAAGAGACTAATCCTATGCACAAAATTAAAAGTTAAGAGTTGAAAAGATCGAACCAAATGGGTAGCAATCCATTAGACAAGAATGTCAATAGAAACTCAGAATTCCCTTGGACATTTAGAATCAAGCAACACACAAATGAACAATTATATTATCTTGAAGAGCAAAGGCATCAAATAAAGATAATCATATCCAAGCTTTAGCCATTCCATGATCTTCTTCAAATTGGCCCATGTAGCAGATGAATTCCACAAGTCACAGGTTCAAAATAACAACTTCACAATGATCATGTTACAGATGAACTCGGAGGGATCTTGAATGATGTATCAGATGAAGTCTCAAATTGCATACAAAGATAAGAGGGAAAAGATATACCCTTGGAGTTCTTTTTCTTGAAGTCATATAGATGACTCAAGATGATCATTTCCTTTGGACTTAGCAAACAAATAAGCAATCAAACAATTTGAATTCAAGCTCCTAGGATCTCCAATTGGCTTGGCTCTTAACTTGGCTACTCATGACAATGGTCCTCTTTTCACAATCTTAAGATGGGATCCCTATCACACAAAAGCAAACATCAAAAAGTTCACAACACAATAAAGGGAATGGACAAAGAATAAGTTTGGAGGAGAAGTCCTTTGAGATCAACTTTGAATTTTAGCATTCTAAAGGCATGAGGCCTAGTTGCTCTTCAACAATTTTGCATTCTAAAGGCATGAGACCTAGTTGCTCTTGAACTCCTTTAGGCATAGTTAAATCCTAATTCTAAGTCATTTCTCCTTTTGCATTTGGTTCACGCAAAACAAACACAAACAACACAAGATAGCAATATATTTACACAATAATGGGCTCAAATGAGCAAAAGAAAAATGACATAAACATAAAATATGTGCTCAAGTGAGCAAAGTGAAAATCAAGATGAATAATGAGCAAGAAATAAATGACATTAAAAGTAAATGGCAAGAAGTTAAATGCTAAAATTAAAGTTAGTAGTTAGTAAGGTTATGTTAGCTTGTCATAAGACAATGTAGCACTATGTTAAGCAATCGTAAGTGGACTAATGTAGTAGTCAAACCTATCTGAGGCCGACCAATAAAAATATAGGCAAAGAACACAAGTTAGAGATCATGATTAGTAAGCCAAGCTCCATAAACTTGCCATGGAAAACAAAAGGGGAAGGGCCTTGTATTGACTTTTAGTTATTTGCTTGACCAAGAAGCAACCTATCTTGGACAGAAAACAACTCACTTGATCATGGATCAAGTTGGGTTTGGTTTGGATCAAAGAAGGTTAAACTTCTCATTTGTCAAGGCCAACTTCAAGACTTTAACTCATTGGTCATTGATGGAAAGAAAGGGATGAAGATGAAAGGGATGGGAAAATAAGACAACAAACAAACCCAATTGATCAAACTTGATCCAAATCAACCTCAATCAACACCAAACAGAAGAGAAATGAAGATAACAAGTCAACAAGTCAACCATATTTTTTTGGTATTTTTTGAATTGAAGTATAATGTAAATAAAAAATAAACAAATAAGGTTAAACCTCAAATTCATTTCAAAACAACTTCAACAAGTCCAATTAAATTCTCATAGGTTCAACATAGTCAAACAAGCTTTGACTAATTTTCTCACAAATATTTGAAATCAGAAAGTATTTAAAAACAATTAAAAATAGCATAATATGAATTAAAATCTCAAATAATCTCAAAATAATCAAGAAATTGTTGAGACTATTTTTCATTGACTTATCATGATCCATAGATGCTATGAAAATATTTTTGGATTTTTTAAAAGTCAGAAAGTATTTTAAAATGAATTAAAACCATTAAAAACCAAATAATTCATGAAAAATATCAAATGAAGTCACAAAAATAATTAAAAATCCTAATATGAAACTAGATTTTTCAAGAATTTTTTTTGAATTGGTCTCATATTTTTTTGACTTCAAATGAATTTTAAATGAATTTTTGAAAATGAAATGAGTTATTTGAAAATAAAAATAAAATGAAATAAATGGAAAAAAGCACAGCCACATGATGCGCTTCATTAATTGACGTGGCGCTCATGGATGGTCCAAATCATAGGGAACACGGTGTGTTTGAGTCAAACGCACAACAACGTGCATTAAATGAAGTAATTACAATGGATGATCAAGATTAGATCGTGGCAAGGTGATCCAACGGCCCTAGCGTGCACACGTGGTGGTGGTGGTGGTGGAAAACACCATCTTCTCCAGCCAGACAACAAATTCCGGTCACCAGTTGTAGGAAAATAAACTTTAATGGAAATTAAAAACAAGGCCATGGAAATGAAGCTCGTGTGATGGAGATCATCACTGTACCAATGGATCTTCCTCACTCTTCCTATATTGAGAGAAATGTGAAGGAGAAAATCATGGTGTTCAAACTGAAAGTTCATGAAATGAAGAATTGAAAGCACCAATGGCTTGCCTCAAGTGTGAGGACTTCAGAAAACCACAAAAACACAAGCAAAATACATTGAATTAAGAGATTCATATCCAAAAAGTTTGAGAATAAACCTTCCAATGGATGAACTTCTGGCCACGAATCCTTCAAGATCCTTGCTCCTCTTTGATCCTTGAGTGTAATGGAAGTGATTGGCTAAGGAATCAAACTTTAAAACTCAACTAATGATGTTGAATTTCAGGCTCGAAAGTATGAAATTTTTTGGGTGATTCCTTTGGTAATGGCTATGGTTCAGTGTTGCAGCATATCAGAGATCTAAAAGGTTGCTAAATGAAGCTCATGAAGTGGTTATTTATAGCTGAAGGTATCAGATCACACGCTTTGTTCATGTGCATGGCAATTTGAATTTGCATTGCATGGGCCTATGTAAGCATGTGGAAGGCCCAATGATGAATGCAGAAGCCTGCTGAGATCATGTATAGAGCAAATGGTCGGGCACTTTGGAGGGAACTAGCTTGCATTTTCAAGTTTCATCATAAAATACCAAAATGCACATAAATGGAAATGAATTCGAAACTTACAAATGGTGAATCCAAAAGAGTAATGTGAGTAATGGTTGGAAATCCCTGTAAATAAGGAACAAAAGTCATGTTGGGAAAAAATCATTTGGCATTTGCAAATTGATGAAAACTGGCTTGGAAAATTCAAGTACAAAACATTTTCAAGACACTTTGAATTTTTTTACCTAAAGCAAGCTTAATCAAACCCCTATGTCCTCATGATACAAGCTTCAAATGAGAAATTCTCCAACATAAAACTTTTATATCTTTTCTAGGTGATCAAGTTAGACTTAAATTTTTAATCATTTTAGTTTTCTATGACAAATTTATGGGCATTTGAAGTTGGGTACTTTTTCAAATTCAATGAATTAGGTCCAAGGTGACCTATAATGTTTTGTATTATCACATCTATTTATTTTAGTATTATGAAATTTTGTCCAACCTAACATTTGAAGTAGGTATCTCAGTATTTCTAATGCATTTGGTCTCACCTCAAAATCATAAAAATTAAGGAAGTTATGCCTTTTGGTAAATTGACCCAAGATTAGGGTTTCAGTCAAAATGACCTATAATGTTTTGAAATGAATGATGACCTTCCAAGTTTCAAATGGATTTTTAATGAACATGAAATTTGTCAATATGGTTCTTAGGAACATTGTTTCTCTTGGGGTCATCTTAATTTGACAAACACATCAAGAATTATATCTCATTTGTGCTCAGCTTAGTCAGATGACTTGACTGGTCAACTTTTCAAGGCCAAACTTCCAATCTTGATGAATAAATGATTGAGGATTCTCAAATAGGCTCATATATGCATAAAATGATAAATGAAAGATATTCCCTTGATTAAATTTGATTAGAGGTTGCGATTGCTTCATTGGCAAGGCACAGTCAAAGCACAGTGAAATTAGGGTTTCCTGTGGAAACAATCTTCAAGCCCTTTGGGTTATCTTGATCAAATTGGAAAATTGAGATACTTGGGAGACATATATGATGATTAGGAACTTTGTGGACCATTGTCATGCTTTTTCTCATCTTCATCTAGCCATTGCATTGGGCTTAGGAGCCTCCTAGGAGCATTGTGGAGCACATGATCACTTGAGCTTCAAAACAAAAAGAGTTAGTGACATATTTTTATGCTTTTGGTTAGTAATCAAATAAGAAAAGAAATAATATAAAATACAAGCATGCTTGGTGATATCAAAACACTCAAACAACGCCCAACCCTAGGGTTAAGGAGCCAACCATGCTATGATCCTTGAGGCAATGCACTTGTGCAATAACATGATGTCATGAGGGATCTTAGGGTCAAAATTAGGGTCTTGCAGATGCCCCTATTTAAGGTAGTTCTAGCCGAAGATATGAAGGTTAAAATCTTCATCTCAATGAGATAGAATGAACTTAAATAATAATAAAGAAACGAACTTTGGTCCCTAAGAGACCTCATGATGCAAATGTATGCAAAAATCTTCATGGTGAATAATTGCCACAAAGGAAAAGAAATCAGGAGGGACTGAAAAATCCATAGGAGTAACATACTCACTAGGGAGACAGAGACTCCAAGGGGAAATAAGGTAAAAATGCGTGAGCAGGTCACGACTTAAAACTTGTTGGGGGACACGAAGGGATTCCACGAAAATAAATCGATGGAAAGACTCGAGCTGACGCAAAGATGCATGTATTGGAGAATATGCCAATACAGCAAAACTATCCACAAAGGATACATCGGATAAAAATCCGGAATCAGACGGGGATGTCTGATAACACTGAAATTTACCGTATTTTCGACTCCAATTTCACATGCATTCTAGTTGTTTTATTGTTATTTTGTTGTGTTATTGCTATGTTTTCCTTTGTTTTCAGGTTTTTACTTTAATCGGAGCCCCGATCGAGAAAAGGAGTGAAAAAGAGCTAAAAACCCTAAAATTCAGTATTTTGTACTTGTGGCCTACCCCATGGCTGGCGCCATAGACCCTTCCATGACGTGTCCAAGCTCAACTTCCCTCAACTGCCACGTTCCCCACTACTTCCACTAAGGCGCCTCAGATTGGCTTTGTGGCGGGCGCCACAAGAGGAAAAGTTTTCCCTCCCATTTTCAAGTTGAAGGGAATCCTTGTCATTTCCATCTTTTTACTTGCTTATAAATAGAAACTCGAAATCACTTTTACAATCATCCAAACTTAGAGCAGAGGCAAACTCAGAGCAACTTTGTTTCACTTAGGCATATATTCAGTATTATAAAGTGGTAATCGCTTCGCATTGGAGTGTTACCATAATTATCTAATCGAGTCTGTGATAGAGTCTGTAATCGAGTTTGGAGCACTTTGGAAGGAAGTTAATCCTGCCACCATTTTTATTTCCGCTTTGCAATTTATTCAACCCTCCGATTGGAGCAGGTTTTTATTACTTATCTTTATCTTATTTATTTTCTCGCACTCGCTTTAAATTATTTATTTCCTCGCACTCGCTTTAAATTATTTATTTCCTTGCACTCGCTTTAAATTATTTATTTCCCGCACTCGCTTTAAATTATTTATTTTCCGCACTCGCTTTAAATTATTTACTTTCCGCACTTGCACTACTTTTATTTACTTTCCGCACTCGCACTACTTTTATTTAAATTAATGCATTTTTACTTTACCATGTCTAACTAAATCTATAAGGTTAGAATGTAAGGATCGTAATTGAGCCGATAATCCGTACAATTGTTCGTAGAAACACTTAAGGGCTATTTTAACTTTCAACTTAAGTTTTCCCGCACTTCAATTCCGTTGGGTAAGACCGAAAGCCGTCCAACGTCTATCTAAACTTAATTGTTTTTAACTATTTCAAAAACAGCGAAAGCGCTTTGTTTAGTTCACTAGGAGTTTTTAACTTAAGAAGAAAAGAGATTTTAAAACTATTTTCGGACGCGTTTATAAGTTTAGAGTCTGGTTCGTGAGAACCTCTTTCGGTTAAGAAGTCCAGGTTATAATACTTTTCAACTTAGTCAAGATACTATATTTCTTAAAAATTGGTTTACTACTCTAACGCAATGCATGCCTTTTTATAAGTGACAATAAGAGGGTTTGATTAGGGAGTACGACTTGGTTCTGAATACGCGAAAGCAACAGTTCCTGTTAAATTAGTTCTTTTCAAAGTAGGAAACACTACCCATAAGTAGTTCTATTAGCAAGTACTTGGATTATTAATTGATTACGTGAATTACATTCGACCCTGTCTTTATTAATTAATCTTTATTAAACACTTTACTTTTCATTGCACACTCCAAAAACACCTATTTCGATTGCCTTTGATAAACACCATAACAATAGATAACGATAGATTGACGCTTGGTCTCTGTGGATTCGACAATCTTTTATATTACTCTGACGCGTTCGTATACTTGCGAAAAAGTACCGCATCAATGTCCATAAAGGACTCAGTTGAGGAAGAAACAACAGGATATTACCGGTTACTGGGTAATAAACTCAAAGAGAGACATGTCATCAAAACACTGGTTACTGGGTGAGGGAACAACACGCTCAGGGAGAAAGCATATCTAATACCGGCATAAGGGTGAGAGATATCAATAATCCGAACATCTGAGGAGGACCTAAAAGGCATATCTCAACTCATGAAAATCTGACTCCACAGAGGACAGAAAGTCATAATAGGGAGCAAAAGGAAGGAACACCAGGGATACCGGTTACTGGGCATAAAATAGGTGACCAACCAGGCGGGAATTGGGAACAAATCCAAGACGCTCATCATCCGAAAGGAGGGCTGAAAAAGCAAACTCAACTTACAGGATGGACATTCCACAAAGAATTATGAATCTTACTCGACTAGGGAAGAAAAAGACTTCGACTGAAGAGCGCATGAGATATATTATCTACTACCGTTACATGGGTAAAAACGTAGATAACATACTCACATGGAAGATTATCCACAACTGGTTATTGGGTTAATAAAGGATAAATCGACCAAGAAGAAAGGACATCGGGATACCGGTTACTGGGTATAAAATGATGACCAAAGAGAATCAATCATCACCAAAGGGTAAATGAAAGATGACTCGCCAGGGATTAATTGCCTGACAAAAAAGGAATCAATCTAGGAAATAAAGGAATATCAATATCGGTTACTGAGTAAAGATAACCAACAAAGAGGGGATTACATCTATCGGTTACTGGGTAGAAAACCACAGAAGTAGGACTTACAACTACCGGTTACTTGGTAGAAGGCCACAAAGTCCATTGGGGAAAAGGATGAACAATTACTGGTTACTGAGCAATTGAACAACTGAACCACAGGGAACTGCAAGGGATAACAAGAAAGGAATCAATCTAGGAACAAACTAGAAAGACACAATCAAACAAGACTCAACTCGATGAGTGGAATTCTAGTCAACAGACTTCCGATGTCACAGGGGTTGTTATGACATCCAATTCTCCGTAAACAAGAATTATGCAGAACTTAACATGTAAGTGCAGTAAATAACACAAGTAATTGTTTACCCAGTTCGGTCCAACATGACCTACGTCTGGGGGCTACCAAGCCAGGGAGGAAATCCACTATTAGTAGTATTAATTCAGACCTTAAACCAACTATTTAACCCTATCACTTAATACCTACCCAATGCAATTTCAATCTTACACTAAGATCAGAGTTCCTACTCACTCCCCCTCAATCACCTCAGTGATTACTACCTTTAATCAATATTAAAGACAATTTTGAAGTCACACTTCAAACAACTCTTGATTGTGCTTAACAGCTTTAATCAAGATACACAGCACTCACGCTTGAAAGCTTAGAGTGACACAACACTTACAACTCAATGAACACCCTATACCAAAGCAATCATCTCAGTGATAATAGCTTGGCTTACAAGATACGTCTAATACAAGACACACAAAAATACAGTAGTGAAGTATGATGAACACACTAAATCTTCACGCCTAAAAACCCTCGTTCTGAATGAAGGATTGCCATCCTTTTATATTGCAGCACTTGGGCCTTGTACTTGTATTTTCCTAAAATTAAGGTCACGCGAGTTCCCCTAAATTCCACATCTAGGTTACTAACAAATAGGCTATTTGTTAGGTTCATTAATTGTAGCTTGGTTGTTGGTTTCCTGGATTTTCTCTCAGCTGTTGAATCCCTGAAGAATAGCCTGAGAAAAATGCTGAAACAGAAAAACTAAACAACCTACAAAATAGAATACGCTGTCAGGAATGAATGTCACAACATTCAGTTTGACATCCAAATCAAGGACCATATGCTAAGTCTGTTTTTCCTGAAAACAGACTGTACAAAATTGTTGAACTGTACAGAACCAATTTGTCCATACTTCAGTATCAGCGTACATTAATAAATGTCAAAATATCCAATTTGACATTCACACACAGAGCCTTACATCAGGTCTGTTATCCTCTTGATAAGCAGACTGAGTTGCATACTGAAATGTAGCAGAAAACCAATCTGCCTATTGTTCAGTATATGCTGTCAATGATGAATGTCATAACATCCAGTTTGACATTCATACAGTAGGCCTTATGCCAGGTCGGGTATTTCCTTAATAACCAGACTCAAAATAAATACTGAGTTCTAACAGAACACAAACTGTTCTATTCCTCAGTATCTGCTGACAGGGATGAATGTCATAACATCCAGTTTGACATTCAATAAGTCATGTATTAGCTAATCCTGCAGTATACTACTCAAGTATGTCATGACATCAGCCAAGACATCAGAGTACAGCTAGATATTCTAACATACAATGCAGTCAAACAAACACCTCCACAGCATGTCATGGCATCAGTTAAGACATTAGAATCCAGCTAGTGTTTTACCATACAATGCAGCCAATTAAACACCTACAAACTCCCCCTTTGGCAAATTTTTGGCTAAAACACTTTGGTCTCACAACAGAGTCCATAGAAGCGGAAAACATACATCTAGCAGGAAATTAACCTAGCTAATACACTCAGAGTTGCAGCACACTCACACACATGGAAGTTAAATAAAAACTTCACATATCAGCACACATACAGAAGTTAAATAAAAACTTCTAATTGCAGCACACACATACATACTCACACTCATTAAAAGTGGAACAACAGCTGCAGAGTAGAGGATCTTGATTCTGTCTTGAATATCTGTTTTAACAAAACACTTTGTTGTCCTGGGGTTATCACAGGTGTTACTCCCCCTTTTTGTCAAAAATGTTGCCAAAGCAACACTTTAAATTACAGACCAACATAACATAAACAGAATTACACAAAAAAGACAGAATTACAGACTTGATTTATTCATCAGCCTCATCATTAGTGCCATCATCAGAACTGGCCTCCTCCTCACCCTCTGAGCTTTGCCTTGCATTTCCATCTGTATCCTCAGCAGACATCTCCAATTGATAGATCAACTTTTCCAAGGCGAGCTTCCTAACCTCCAGCTCTTTGCATGTCTCTCTGAGCACAGCAATGACAGCAGCTTTATCTGGTTGGTTGCCAACATTGGATGTTTCTCCAGATGTCATGACAATGTCAGGGACATGCTTACCCAGGAACAGTTTGTAGTTGAAGGCCAATGGACTTTCTCTTCTGTTCACAAAGTCATTGTCTGTCAAGATGTTTGGCAATTGATTCAGCACAATGCCACATATGAGAAAAGGAAAGGTTATAGGTCCCTTCACACTGAAACTCCCAGCATGTTTCATGGTCTGATCAAAGATGTAGGTACCATAGTCAAACTTTGCCTTGGTTCCAACAACATAGATGAACTTTCCAAGCATCACAGACACAGTTGACTTGTGATTTGTGGGCACCCAGTTGGCAGCTCCAACTTTGTGTAGCATGGCATACTTCACACTGAGTTGGCTGGCCACCAGCTTCCCTTTAAGAGGCAACTTCCGGACTTGATTTATAGTGATGACTTGACAGATTCTGTTGTCAGTCACTTCAAGCTCTGGTTGCACTGCATCAGCTCTTCCCAAATACAAATTGATTACTGAAGGGGAGAAGGTCACACACTTGCCACGCACATAGACCTTTCTGAATTCTCTAGACTTCCCATCTGCACATTCCTCAGACACATTGACAATGAACTCCTTCACCAAGGTCTCATAGCACTTTGGGAGTTGAGTCACAGTTCTCATTAGCCCTGCCTCTTTAATAAGGTCCACAATCTCCTTACACTCCAAGGCATTCTGAACTAGTTCCCTCTCCAAGGCCAGCCTCTTGTGATAGACATACTTCCACCTGTTCACACTAGAGGCAAAATGAAATGACACATTGTCAATAGGTACCTCTGGGACACTAGCAGCCAGCTTGCTAGTGGTTGGCTTCTTCTTAGAGAGAGATATTGTGACATCACATGGGACATCTGAATCTGACTCCACCACAACAGCCTTGGTCTTCATTTTCTTGGGCATCTCTTTGCTCCAAGCTTTTGCAGGTCCATGACCTTTCCTTTTGAGGGGACTCTCTGTCACCTTTTGCTTGGGAGAAGTTTTCACATCAACCTTCCTAGTTGGGGACCTCTGCACCACAGTCTTTCTCTCCCTCCTAGTCCTAACCCTTTTTGCTATGCTAGGGACAACTGAGGTCAATAGTTCATTATCAGAGAACTCTTCCAGATTCACTATGTTAACATTAGGTTGTCACTGACATCTTGAGTGACACGGACTTTCTCACCTCCCACATTGTCTAAGGGTTTTTCAATCCTTGAACCCTCATGAGCTTCAGGTTACTCAGCATCATCAGGAACATTCTTGCTTAAGACGACTGCGTTTTCTTGACATGCAACTCTATCAAGTATGATAGTGTTCAAGGGAACGGAAACCCCAAGAACATTCTGATCACCAGATAGTATCTTCGTGACAATAGATGCAATGGCATTATGCACATACCTCGAGCCTTCCCTGGTTGGTTCTTCAAGAGCGATTCCTGAGGAGAATCCGGAGACCGTTTCTTTTGGTCTTCTTGCATGAGAAGAAGTTTCAGCGTTAGTAGAAGAGTCCTCCCAGTTAGGGTTGCACGACTCAATGCTGGGGGAATCGGACAGGGTCTTGTAGGAGGTGGAATTGGATTGGTCTGCCATGCTGAATATCTCGAAGGAGAGTTGAACAGTTTCTTTGGGAGAGGGTTTGCAAGACTGGAAGTTGAAGCGATGGAATAGGAAATGCTTGTTGCACGAGTAATGTCTATTAATTGTTGACCACTCAGAGTGCACTCTTAATTGTTTAATAAGTTGACTTAATAAACAGTAGCTAACTAAGATCATTAGTTGCTACAATTTCTCAGAAGAGCACATTCCCTCTTTGCCCCTACCATTGTCAAACTGAGTAGCATCCAATGTCATGACATTCTGAGTGACATTGTACTCAGTCTGCATCAGGTTCATCCATACCAGAGATGTCCACCTGCTACCAGAGGCTAGGTACTTAGTTTCTGCAGACGATAATGATTCGCACATCTGTTTATCCCTTGCTACTGCACCATTTGTATGATGACCAATCGGTTACAATGACTCACAGCTTTCCATCAGACATTTTCCACAGTCTGTTCTTTTATCCACAGGCAGATTTGGGATTCCTCTAACTGCTCCCTTGGATATGATCTTCTTCATTCCTTTTAAATGAAGTTGTCCAAGTCTTCCATGTCCCAACTTCACTTCCAGCTCTCCCTTGGCTGAGGAACACTTGGAAGAATGGAGTGAGTCTTTAGCTTCCCATAGATAACAGTTATCTTTGGATCTGGCTCCTCTCATTACTTCCTGATTGCAACCATTCAACACCACACATCCTCCCCTAGTGAATTTCACATTGAATCCTTGGTCACATAGCTGACTTATGCTGATGAGATTAGCAGTTAGTCCTTTTACTAATAGCACATTACTCAGTTTTGGAACTCCAGGACACTCCAGCTTACCAACACCCTGGACTTCTCCTTTAGCTCCATCACCAAATGTCACATACCTGGTGGCATGGGGTTGTAGATCTACCAATAGGTTGCTTATCCCAGTCATATGTCTTGAGCAGCCACTCTCAAAGTACCAGTCTTGTCTGGTAGATGCCCTTGGAGATGTGTGAGCTAGTTTAGCAACACATTGTTGATTCTCACTGGGGAGATAAAGCTTAGATGCCTACTGCTTAGGTCTGACTTGAGGAGTCTGATTTGCAGCCCATTTTTGTTTCTTAATGGAGGCATTATGCTTAGAAGCCTTCTGCTTAGGTCTGACTAGAGTAGCCTGGTTAGGATAACCATGCAGCCTGTAGAAGAAGGGTTTTATGTGACCAAATCTACCACAGTAATGACATCTCCATCTCTGAAATTTCTTCTTCTGATGACTACTCATTCTGGTTCCCTGATGTTGAGACATCGGTTGTGACTTCTGCTTGAATTTATGAACTTCAGCCTTAGCTCTTTTGAGTTCAGTTGACGATTTCTTAGCAAGGCCTAAACCAGACATGGTTCCTGACTTCTGTCCTACCTTTAG
Organism: Lathyrus oleraceus; assembly: GCF_024323335.1. Taxonomy (NCBI): domain Eukaryota; kingdom Viridiplantae; phylum Streptophyta; class Magnoliopsida; order Fabales; family Fabaceae; genus Lathyrus; species Lathyrus oleraceus. The sequence goes on from NC_066583.1 coordinate 247,737,653, forward strand.
AATCTCTTCCAAGGTGTCAGTTCCTTTATTCATCATTCTGATGGATTTAGTCATTTGTTCTAGCTTAGATGTCAGCAAAGATATCTTACCATTCAGACCATCTATGACTTTCAGCTGCTTCTGTTTCTCAGCTTCCAACTCTTTGATGAGTTTCTTCTGCTTTTCTCCTTGGATACACACTTCTGCACTTTTAACACATAGTTCTTTATATGAAGCAGCAAGTTCATCCAAGGTAAGCTCATCTCCGCTTGAGTCATCATCTGAGGCACAGACACTGGTCAGTGCAGTGACATGTTTGGCAGATTCTTCTTCAGATTCACTCTCAGAGTCTCCTTCTGACCAGGTGACAGATAGCCCTTTCTTTTGCATCTTGAGAAAAGTAGGGCATTCAGCTTTAATATGACCATACCCTTCACATCCATGACACTGGATTCCCTTGCCTTGAGTGACCTTCTCTTCATATTTTGACTTTCTACTGATGTCATATGAAGAGTTCTTGACATTAGGTCTACCCTGCTGATCAACTTTCTCTATGAACTTGTTGAACTGTCTTCCAAGCATGGTTATGGCTTCTGATATGCTTTCATCACCTCCAGTATATCCTGCTTTTGACTCCTCTTCAGTATTTGATACAAAAGCTACGCTTTTGTTCTTCTTTTCAACATTCTCACACATGCCCATTTCAAAGGTTTGGAGAGAACCAATGAGCTCATCCACCTTCATGATGCAAATATCTTGAGCCTCTTCTATTGCAGTGACCTTCATGGCAAATCTCTTAGGTAATGACCTGAGAATCTTTCTTACAAGTTTCTCTTCAGCCATTTTCTCACCTAAGCCACCAGAGGTGTTTGCAATCTCAAGAATATTCATGTGAAAGTCATGAATAGTCTCATCCTCTTTCATCCTCAGATTTTCAAACTTGGTGGTCAGCATCTGAAGTTTGGACATCTTCACCTTGGAGGTACCTTCATGAGTTATCTTGAGGGTATCCCAAACTTCCTTAGCCAGCTCACAATGGTGCACCAGTCTGAAGATGTTCTTACTGATTCCATTGAACAATGCATTCAAGGCCTTAGAATTTCCAAGGGCTAATGCCTCTTGCTCCTTGTCCCACTCTTCTTCAGGAATCTGCACACTGACTTCATCTTCACCTGTCTTCGTTGGATGTTCCCATCCTTTGTTGACAGCTCTCCAGACTTTGCTATCTAGAGACCTTAAGAAGGCTATCATACGAGGCTTCCAGTCATCATAGTTAGAACCATCCAGCATGAGTGGTCTATTTGAGTGTCCTATATCCTTGTACATGGTACTAGAAAGTAACTTCCCTAGATCTCACGCAGAAGTTAACAGGTAGGGTGCCTGCTCTGATACCAATTGAAATTCTAGTTAACAGACTTCCGATGTCACAGGGGTTGTTATGACATCCAATTCTGCGCAGACAAGAATTATGCAGAACTTAACATGTAAGTGCAGTAAATAACACAAGTAATTGTTTACCCAGTTCGGTCCAACATGACCTACGTCTGGGGGCTACCAAGCCAGGGAGGAAATCCACTATTAGTAGTATTAATTCAGACCTTAAACCAACTGTTTAACCCTATCACTTAATACCTATCTAATGCAATTTCAATCTTACACTAAGATCAGAGTTCCTACTCACTCCCCCTCAATCACCTCAGTGATTACTACCTTTAATCAATATTAAAGACAATTTTGAAGTCACACTTCAAACAACTCTTGATTGTGCTTAACAGCTTTAATCAAGATACACAGCACTCACGCTTGAAAGCTTAGAGTGACACAACACTTACAACTCAATGAACACCCTATACCAAAGCAATCATCTCAGTGATAATAGCTTGGCTTACAAGATACGTCTAATACAAGACACACAAAAATACAGTAGTGAAGTATGATGAACACACTAAATCTTCACGCCTAAAAACCCTCGTTCTGAATGAAGGATTGCCATCCTTTTATATTGCAGCACTTGGGCCTTGTACTTGTATTTTCCTAAAATTAAGGTCACGCGAGTTCCCCTAAATTCCACATCTAGGTTACTAACAAATAGGCTATTTGTTAGGTTCATTAATTGTAGCTTGGTTGTTGGTTTCTTGGATTTTCTCTCAGCTGTTGAATCCCTGAAGAATAGCCTGAGAAAAATGCTGAAACAGAAAAACTAAACAACCTACAAAATAGCATACGCTGTCAGGAATGAATGTCATACCATTCAGTTTGACATCCAAATCAAGGACCATATGCTAAGTCTGTTTTTCCTAAAAACAGACTGTACAAAATTGTTGAATTGTACAGAACCAATTTGTCCATACTTCAGTATCAGCGTACATTAATAAATGTCAGAATATCCAATTTGACATTCACACACAGAGCCTTACATCAGGTCTGTTATCCTCTTGATAAGCAGACTGAGTTGCATCATGAAATGTAGTAGAAAACCAATCTGCATATTGTTTAGTATATGTTGTCAATGATGAATGTCATAACATCCAGTTTGACATTCAGACAGTAGGCCTTATGCCAGGTCTGGTATTTCCTTGATAACCAGACTGAAAATAAATACTGAGTTCTAACAGAACACAAACTGTTCTATTCCTCAGTATCTGCTGACAGCGATGAATGTCATAACATCCAGTTTGACATTCAATAAATCCTGTATTAGCTAATCCTGTAGTATACTACTCAAGTATGTCATGACATCAGCCAAGACATCAGAGTACAACTAGATATTCTAACATACAATGCAGTCAAACAAACACCTCCATAGCATGTCATGACATCAGTCAAGACATTAGAATCCAGCTAGTGTTTTACCATACAATGCAGCCAATTAAACACCTACAATGAGGATATAACTCAGGACAGTAATTCCATCCCGATACACAACTGGGGAGGAAACTGAAACAACAATCATCCACGAGGACATAACTCAGTGGGGAAGAAAGAAGGAAATACAGACACTTTCTGCTTATGGGGCTGACTCTATATGGAGAGACCAGACACGAACATCTGCTTGGGGAAGAACATTTCACCAATAGCAGGAGATAACAAGCAAAGATATATGGCAAAGAATGCATCATGAATATCTCGATGCTATGACTATGCATGATTTGTGTATGATTAATGCTGACAAACAGACATATCTAACATAAACAGGTACAAGAATCACGAACAGACACTCGACAAACATCTCGACAAGAACGGAAAAGCCTACTGGAGAACTCAAGCTTGGGAACAACCCGAGAATGATGAAAATAAATCATCAGGGATATCAAACCCTATCCCAAAGCTACACTCACTAAGGATACAAAGAAGATGTATTCAGGAGCAGCAAATAAAAAGATGATCAAACAGAGAACTCAGCTCTGATGGGGATCATATCTGGAATAAGAATGAACAAGGGACGACTTTAACCGTAGCTGAGAATAGGCAAAGTCGAAGCTTCCAACTACAAGAGGTAACACTCTGCTCAGGAGAAATCTTCCAGGAGTAAACAATTCTGACAAAAGGAAGATGCAAAGGATCTGCCAGGGAGTTTCCATCAACTCTCTCGGGGATAGGTGGTTAAACACGATAAGATCCGCCGAAGAAGAAACTCTACTGGGGAAGCTTACTAAGAAATGATGTGGAACTCCATGGGGAACAACCACCAACTAGATGTACATCAATCGAAACACTCTCTTCTAACTACTGAAGAGGAAACTCTACAAAAAGGAGGAAAATAACATTTTGCTCCACTACGGAAGGAAATAAACATCTTCACCACTAGTTCTCAATGCTAGAAGAAATCTTCAGACTCGGAGGAGATATAAACGTCAAACTCTGATCTGGCAACCCTACTAGGGACACACTGCAAATGCTCTAGAGGGAACTACCTTGGATAGAGAGACTGGAAATGGATCCATCATCCACAAGCGACATACTGGGGATACCTCTTTTAAAATAAACGAAATGGAAAATAAGCCCTTCATCAACTGGCGACCTTACTGGGGAAACCATTATCACATGCTTACTCCCCTGGAAATTCCTACTCAGGCCGGGGAAAGACAACCTTCCTCTTGAGTAAACAGTCAGGATAATGAGATAAGGAATACTCTCCGCTCAAAGCATATCAACTTTTATCAATCTATAAGGGATTTTAGGTCAGTCCACACAAGGGATGACAACCATACAAATGATAAAACACAAATGCTAGCGCCAGACTCTCTGGGAAGCTGATGATGTATCATTCTTCTGTGCTCACCAAGGAGACAATTGAAAAGTTGATGAAGAGGATATAAGAATGCCAGAATATGAATAAATGTCTTACCCTTTGATGATCATACTATCCTTGGGAGAGCACTGAGGACATTCCACTTATCCTTTCAGTCATTGTGAATGTTCATTTTGTTTAAAAACAGTTTATTTATGAAAACTTTATTTGTTTAAAACAATAATATTCATCAATTAAAAACATGCAAACATTTGTTAAACAAAAGCAAATAAGAGTGCAAAGAATTGGATAAAGGCTCAAATTTATTTAAAAGAGACTCCATGGATCTTTACAAATTTGAAATTGGTGATATACATGGAAAAGGGCTACATTGAACATAATGACCGTTTCTCCACCAACTCCGAATCCACTGTATTTGAAACTTCAGTGGATGGTGACTAAGCGAGAATCTTTGATAGACGACAGTTGTAGAACAAAGTATTGTCAGGATGCAGTTACTTGCCAAATCCCTAATTTTTTCCTAGATTGCCCCAGGGTGAGGTACTTAATCTAGCGGGATATACATATTCATTTTTTCATGTCTCTAACTTTTTCCTGGATCTCCCTTTCGGGTTTTCAATCCACCGAGACGCTCATTTTTTCCTAAGCCTTCCTTTCGGGTTTTCAACTTAGCGAGCTATTCTATTTTTATTTTTAGGCGAAGTATTTCTTGACTGCATCTGAATTCACATGACGAGTGAAATCCTCCCCATCCATATTTGTAAGCAACAAAGCACCTCCTGAAAAGGCTTTCTTAACAACGTATGAACCTTCATAGTTTGGAGTCCACTTGCCCCTGGAATCGAGTTCGAAAGACAAGACATTCTTGAGCACGAGGTCACCCTCTCGGAACACGCGAGGCTTGACCTTCTTATCAAAAACTTTCTTCATCCTTTGCTGATACAACTGACCATGGCACATGGCAGTTAATCTCTTCTCTTCAATCAAATTCAGTTGGTCATAACGAATCTGAACCCATTCAGCCTCGGTCAACTTGGCTTCCATCAGGACTCTCATTGATGGGATCTCGACCTCCACGGGGAGCACAACCTCTATTCCATATACAAGAGAGAAAGGGGTTGCCCCTGTTAAAGTGTGGACGGATGTACGATAACCATGCAAAGAAAATGACAACATCTCATGCCAATCTTTGTACGTAACAACCATCTTCTGAATAATTTTCTTGATGTTCTTGTTAGCAGCTTCAACAACCCCATTCATCTTGGGTATATAGCGAGACAAATTATGATGTGTAATCTTGAACTCGCTACACAACTCTTTCATCATCTTATTGTTCAAGTTAGATCCATTATCAGTAATGATCTTGTCTGGCACACCATATCGGCATATGACTTGGTTCTTGATAAACCTAACAACCACCTGCCTGGTCACATTTGCATATGATGTCGCTTCAACCCACTTGGTGAAGTAATCAATGGCTACGATAATAAAACGGTGATCGTTCGACGCCTTAGGTTCAATCATGCCAATCATGTCAATTCCCAACATGGAGAAAGGCCATGGTGAGGAAATAACATTCAGAAGTGTCGGGGGAACATGAATCTTATCTGCATAAATCTGACACTTGTGGCATTTCTAAACAAACTTGCAGCAGTCAGACTCCATTGTCAGCCAATAGTAGCCTGCTCTCAACATCTTCTTTGCCATGGCATGTCCATTGGAATGAGTACCAAATGAACCCTCATGGACTTCAGTCATCAACAGGTCTGCTTCGTGTCTATCCACGCATCTGAGCAGAACCATATCAAAATTCCTCTTGTAAAGCACATCACCATTAAGGTAAAAACTGCCAGATAATCTCCTCAAAGTCTTCTTATCTTTAACAGATGCCCCAGGCGGGTAAATCTAACTTTGGAGAAAACACTTGATATCATAATACCACGGCTTATCATCTTTCACCTCCTCAACCGCAAACACATGAGTAGGTCTATCCAAGCGCATCACAGTAATATTTGGAACTTCGTTCCAATAATTGACAGCAATCATTGAAGCAAGCGTAACGAGAGCATCCTCCATCTGATTCTCATCTCGAGGAATATGATGGAAGTCAACCTTAGTAAAGAAAGTTGAAATCCTCCTCGCATAATCTCTATATGGGATGAGGCCAGGCTGATTTGTCTCACATTCACCCTTGATCTGATTAATAACAAGGGCCTAATCACCATAAACATCAAGATGTTTGATCCTAAGATCAATACATTCTTCCAAACCCATAATACAAGCCTCATACTCCGCCATATTATTCGTGCATTTGAAAGTTAGCCTTGTTGAAAATGAAAATGTGTGCCTTGAGGAGTAATAATCACTTCCCCAATACCATTTCCAAACTGATTGACAGCACCATCGAACACCATACCCCATCGGGAAACAGGCTCTGGCACTTCATCGAGCGTAGGCTCATCATAATCTTTCATCTTCAAATACAAAATTTCCTCATCAGGGAAGTCATATTGCACAGACTGATAATCTTCAATTGGTTGATGTGCCAAATGGTCAGCCAAGATACTACCTTTAATAGCTTTTTCAGCTCGATACTCAATATCATACTCAGATAACAACATCTGCCAGCAGGCAATCCTCCCAGTTAAAGCAGGCTTCTCAAAGATATACTTGATCGGATCCATCTTCGATATCAACCAAGTTGTACGATTCAACATATACTGGCGTAAACGCTTAGCAGCCCAAGCTAAAGCATAGCATGTCTTCTCAAGCATTGAGTACCGAGACTCACAGTCAGTGAACTTCTTACTCAAGTAGTATATTACATATTCTTTCTTTCCTGATTCATCGTGCTGACCAAGGATACAACCCATGGAATCATCAAGCACAGTCAGGTACATAATCAACGTTCTCCCTTCAACAGGTGGAGACAAAATCGGAGGCTCAACTAATACTCTTTGAAACTGTCAAAGCGGCCAAGAAAACCTCGGACTTACTTCTCAGTTTTGGGCGCAAGCATCTCTTGTATTGCTTTGACCTTGGCAGGATCAACTTCAATACCTCTCTCGCTGACAATAAAGCCCAATCACTTGCCGTACCGGACTCCAAATGTACACTTGTTTGGATTCAAGTGGAGTTTGTACTTCCTCAAACGCTGGAAAAGTTACAACAAGTGTTCTACATGTTCAACTTCCGTTTTCGACTTTGCAATCATATCATCGACATATACCTCGAACTCCTTGTGCATCATATCATGAAACAAGATAGTCATAGCACGTTGATACGTGGCTCCGACGTTCTTCAAACCTAATGTAGCAGGGTATTCGTTACCATTAGAGATATTGACTAAATCCAAGGTAAATCATACAAGTCGAACAAAAACCTAAAAGTTTTATCGAATCAAAAACTAGTAAAAGAGAGTCAGAGATATGGGTAAGGGGGTTGGTTATGCAATGGGAAGGTGTTAGGCACCCAAAACATCCTAGGTACTCCTAGGGAGCCCTTTTCACATTTGTTGTAAGGTTGTTGTTTTGTGAAAAAAAAATGTTTGTGCAAACATGATTGGAGAGATGAGAAGAGAATATACAACTTTATTTACATTTGTGTTTGGATGGATAAACCCATTGCCTACGTACCATCTTAAAAAGGTAGGATCAAAACCTCGTAGTTCGGGGTAAAAATCTCAAAACAAGTTGGTGACTTGATTGGTCCAAAAGCCTTAAGGTCTTTTGTTATCCAAGGGAGAAAACTCAACCTAAAACCACAAATACACCATGTGAGGATAGCTTCAACATGCTAGTGAGGGGTTAACCCTATAATAAGCATGGAAGATTCATTGTCCATCACTAAGGATATAGGTGGGTATTACATCTACCTCAAGGATAACTCAAACCTAATAGCTAAAGGTTATGAAAAGGTTTTGATTAAGAGGATGGCCATTGAAACCACAAAAAGATTTGAATGAGTGGTATTTACCAATGAAAAGTATTTACAAAATATGGTCAAAGTTGACTTAGAGATTCAATTCAAAATGAGTATTAAGAAAAGAAAATTTGAAAATCAAAAGCATAAGGCTTAGGTTTCTAATGTTGAAAACAAGTGTTAAATGTTTGCACAAAGGTTTTGGCTTGGGTTAGAGTGGAGAGAAGAAGAAGAATGGCTTAGATCCTAAGCAATGCAAAAGGTGAGAGATAAGAAACAAAACCACAAAAGGAGTTCCTCTCTTGAGATCATATGGATGACCCAAGTATCTCCCATCCTTTGGAATAAGCAGTCACATAAGCATAAACTCAAGCAATCAACAATCAAATGAACTCTTGGAAGGTTCCTCAATGTATCTTGAATCTCTCTCTCTCTTAGGAGCTCATGGTAATGGTTCCTCAATTTGGATCAAGTTGGAATCCCTAGCACAAAGAAACACACACATCAAAAGGTTCTATTTATAAATCAAAGAATGGACAAGAGGGAGTTTAGAATATGGTCCTTTCAATGTTCATCTTCAAGATTTAAGCATTCTAAAGGCACGAGGCCTAGTTGCTCTTTGACATTTAAGCATTCTAAAGGCATGAGGCCTAGTTTCTCTTCAAACTCCATTAGCTTGGGTAAAGTCCTAAGATCTAAGTCCATTTTGTCCAATTCTTTGCATTTGGTTCACAACAAACAGACAAACAGACAAACACAAACACTAAAAGATATATTCACAGTTATGTGCTCAAGTGAGCAAAAGGCAAATGGCATTAACATAAACATGTGCTCAAGTGAGCAAAAGAAAAAGCAAATGGATAATATGTACAAGAATAATAAATTGCATAAAAGTAAAGTGCAAAAAGTAAATGTTAATGGTTAATGATTAATGTTAGTAGTTAGTGTGCCACAAGGCAAATTTAGCGCTATGTTAAGCAATCGTAATTGGACTTATGTAGAAGTCACAACTATCTGAGGCCGGTCAATAATAATGTAGGCAATAACACAAGTTAGAAGTCTTGATTAGTTAACCAAGTTCCAACAACTTGCCATGCCAAAAAGAAGAATAGAATTGATCTTGTATTAGTTTAAGTCTTTTGCATGATTTAGGAAACAACCTATCCTTAATGCAAAGCCATTCACTTGATCAATTGATCAAGATGAATTAGATTTGAATCAAGGAAAATTAAGTCTTCCTAATCAATGCTAACTTATCAACCTTTAACTCATTGATCAAAAAGAAAGAAGAAGAAGAAGAAGGAGATGAATAATGAAAAAGGAAATGGAAAGAATAAAGTGCATAAGGTGAAATGAACTGTACCAATCCATGTGTGTTGACCAAATAACATTGAAAGTCAAAGTCAAACAATGAGGAACCATAAATGAGATGAAGATTGGAGGTCAAATAATAATCAAAATATTTTTGGCATTTTTTATATTAAAATAAACTTGAATTAAAAGTAAAACAAGGGTCAAACTTCAAAATCACTTCAAATCAACCTTGAAAGATCCAAGTGATTTATCCCAAGTTCAACAAGGTCAAACAAAGTTTGACAAAAAATTTCAGCATTTTTTAAAAGTCAGAAACTATTTTTAATCAATTAAAAATGAATAAAAATAACCTAATTGAACTAAAATCTCAAATAAATCTCAAATCAATTAAAAAATTGATGAGAATATTTTTCATAGATCCATCATCATTCAAATAGGTTAGGAAAATATTTTTGTATTTTTTGAATATCAAAAACTATTTAAAATGAATTAAAAATAACTAGAAAAGAGAAAATTCACAAAAACTATCAAATGACAAAATAAAAAATATTAAAAATCAAAATTAGAAACTAGAAATTATTTGGAGAAGAATGCAATTGGTCCCATATTTTTTGGATTAAAAATGAAGAAGATATGAATTTTGGAAAATAATGGAAATGAAAGAAATTAAATTAGAAAATAGGAAAATCAAAAAAACCAGGAGCGTTTGATGGAACTCATTAATTGACGTGGCAACATCTAATGGTCCAGAAGCGCGTTTCTACGGTAGGCTTTAGTCCACGCGTAACACGATGAATTATTAAAAGTCATAAGATCCAATGGCTGGGATACAAACTGGAGATCAGATCCAATGGTCCATAATGCATCTGGCAAAGGGACGGTGACCGGAGCCACCGTCTTCTCCGGTGAGCATGAAGATTCCGGCCAAAATTGCAAGTAATAAAAACTTAACCAAATGAAGCGATCCTCATATCATTGGAAAGCTGGGATGATGTACATCATCCATGTACCATTGGTGTCTCCTCTAGATCCTCCTAGAGAGAGAAAATCATGGTGTTCATACTGAACTTCATGGATTTCAACAATTGAGCATTCAAAACAATTTCCTCTATGAAGAGGACTTCAGCCAACACAATATCCAAGCAAATAGATCAATAAATAATGAGTTTCGAAGAAAAAACCAGTTGAAGAGAACCTTTGGATTGTGGTTATCTGAGCTTGCTTCCTTGCTTCCTTTGGCCAAACAAGGCTTCAATGGATTATGAGAGAGAGGTTTAGGAACTTTAGATATAGAAATTCAACCAGATTTAGTTGAATTTCAGATCTGAGAAATTTGAATGAAAATGAAATAGTTCCATTGGTGAGAGGTTTGGTTTTCAGTTCAGCGGCATTTCAGGTTGATTCATGGATCATTTCAAGTGAAGCAAGCAAGTGTATTTATAGTGGAAGCTGATGCAAGAAGGTGGAAAATCCGTGTGCATGGCAAGAGGAGATGTATTGCATGGACTTACATGATCATGTAGAAGGCCCAAATCTAATGCCAAATGAAATCTGAAGCATAATTGAGCTGAAATGGACGTGTAGTTGGCAATGCATAGGCTTGTGTAATGAGTTTCAACATGTTATGCACAATTATGCCTAAAACTTTTCCTCTTTGAAAATGCCATTTGCCAAATCCAAACATGAGCATGTGAGTAATGGTTGGAAAGGTCTTGATGTAAGGAACAAATGTTATATTGGGAAATAATCCATTTGAAGTGTGGAAATTTGTGAATTTTGAGTTTAAAGTGCAAGGTGCAAAACATGCAAAGGTGAGGTTTCCAAATTTGGCCAATGTTCAAGCCCCTCTGTTTTAATGATGAGAACTTCAAATGAAAAAACCTCCAACATCAAAGTTGTAGATCTTTTCAAGACAATCAAAATCGACTTACGTTTTGCATCATTTGAATTTTTTATGAAAGAGTTATGGGCACTTGAAGTTGGACTTTTTTGCCTTTCAATGCATTTGGTCCAAAGTGACCTATAATGTTTTGCATTATCACATGTATTTCCTTTAAGATTTTGAAACTTTGTTCAACATAACATTTGAAGTAGACATCTTAAACTTTCCACTGCATTTGATCCCACCTCAAAATCATAAAAAATGAATGAGTTATGTTCTTGGGAAGTTGACCCAATATTAGGGTTTCAGTCAAAATTACCTATAATGTATTGGAATGGGAGATGACCTTCACAGCTTCAAATCAATTTTTGATGAACATGAAAGTTGTTCATATTGTCCTTAAGAACCTTTTTGTTTTGGGATTATCTACATTTGACCAACACATAAAAAGTTAGGTCTCAGTACATTTCAAAATAATTAGATGAATTGACTGATCAACTTCTCAAGTCCATGACTCAAATCTTGATGAATTTATGATTGAGGACACTCAAAAAAGTTCAAATATGCATGAAATGATGAATTAAAGAACTTCCCTTGATTGTATTTGATCATGGGCTGAGGTTGCTTCAAGAGCAAGGCATTGTGGATGATCTGATGAACTAGGGTTTCCTTGGGGAGCAAACCTCAAACCCTTTGACTTTCTTTGATCAAAATGATGGATTGAGATGCTAGGGAGGCATATCTGATGGATGAGAGCTTTGGGAACCATTGCCATGCTTGCTATCATCTTCTCTTGGCCATATCTCTACACAAAGGATCTCGTTGAAGCTCTTGACTTTGTGATTGCTCAAGCTATAAACAAGAAATGTTAGTGACATATTTTTGTGCTTTTGGTTAGTAAACAAAATAAGAAAAGCAATAATATACAATTCAAGCATGCTTGGTGATCTCAAACCACTCACAAGAGGTCTCACCCAAAGGTAAAGGGAACCAAGATGCTTATGATCCTTGAGGCAATGCAAATGCAATGTTATGATGCCATGAGGGATCTTAGGGACAAAATTAGGGTCTTACAGATGCCCCTAATTAAGGTCATTCTAGCCAGAGAAATGAAGGTTAAAATCTGTTGGTGTAAGCCCTAGAGGCCAATACTTTTGGTACTTGTATCAAATTATTTAAAGGCATTTTCTTTATTATGGTTGATTAATAAAGTCCCTGGAATAGATAGTCCGTTTAATGTATTAAGTGTGACTTAATCATGAAAACACATTAAACATAAGGACACTATTATTAAAGTATCTGTAGTCGAGCTTTAGTGTGAAGTGGGATAACATTAAAGCATCAAGACTATTATGTTTGTAGATTGATGATCACATCCCATGGATCATGGATAAAGAGTTATCAAGTCTTAAACATAGGTATGAATATTAGGAGTAATATTTATACCGGATTGACCCGCTATGAGAATACTATATAGAAAGTTATGCAAAGTGTCATAAGTTATTCTCATGGTGATAATAGTGTATACCACTCTTCGACCTGAAACCACTATGGATCCTAGATGTAGAGTCGAGTGCTTTATTGCTGATCCAACGTTGTCCGTAACTGGATAACCATAAAGACAGTTGATGGGTACTCCACGAAGCATGCTGAGGGACATGAGTGTCCTAGATGGAATTTGCCAATCCTGCGTAACAGGATAAATGTCTATGGGCCCAATATTGAACTGGACAAGGGTGACACGGTTTATACCTTGTGTTCAATATAGACATAAGGGCAAAGGGGTAATTATACACATAATTATTATCACAGGAGGTTTTGTCAGATCACATGACATTTTCATGACTTGGGTAGCAGTGATGTGTTGCTAGATACCGCTCACTGTTTATTATGTTAAATGTGTGAATTAATATAATTGCCAACGCCGCAAAAACCTATAGGGTCACACACAAAGGACGGATTGATGAGAGATAGAGTAACTAAGGAACACCGTAAGGTACGGTGCACTTAAGTGGGAGACGAAATATGGTAAGGTACCAAATACTTAAGTGATTTTGGGCATATTATAAGATATGGGCCAAAATACACTTAAGTGGGCCTTTTAGCTTGAAGCCCACACAAGTGGTTCTATAAATAGAACCCCTTGGGTAGAAGCATTGTCACTCCAATCCACTCAGACAGAAATTCAAGTAGAGACTTGGAATTTTGTTTCCCTCTTTCTCTCACTCAAAGCCTTCATTCATAACAGCTAGCACTGCGATTGAAGGAATCCGTTCGTGTGGACTGAGTAGAGACGTTGTCATCGTTCAACGTTCGTGATCGCCCCGTGGATCTGTATCAAAGGTTTTGATCATTATCAGAGATCTGCACCAAAGGTTTGAATCGCCACAAGAGGTAACGATTTTATCACTGATCATGCTCATTCGTAAGGATCACTAAATGGAGAAATTTTTAAATTCCGCTGCGCCTTGGATGGCATTTATCCTACAGTGGTATCAGAGCCACTTACGAAACCAAGAATCTGATAACCGTTTTTGTTCTGTAATAATATGATTAAAGACAGAATGAATCAAAGGTTAAATTGAGATCGGTCAAGTTACATATATGTGATATATGTAATCCTGATGCAAAATACATTATATATGATATAGTGTTCTCGTTTCGTTCATTCAAACCCTCGATGATTGTTTTCCTTTGAGCGATCAATGGTCGTTTACTTCTTGATCGGACATTAGTATGGTGAAGCAATGACATGTTGATCAATCATACTGAATTAACAATCGAGATGTGTTTGACGGTCTGAAATTGGTGCATCAGGGTTAGTGACGGCACAAGGGTTGTGTTGTCAGAGAGTTATGCGATTTGGGTTTGACTGCACAAGAGTTGTGCGTCCTAAACACTTTTCCGAACAGTGTTAACCGGTTAACGCGTATGGTTAACCGGTTAACGCAATACGAAATAATTTTTTTTTCAAATAGTGTTAACCGGTTAACGCATTTGGTTAACCGGTTAACGCAAGGCGGAAAACAGTTTTCCAAGACATTTTCAAACAGTGTTAACCGGTTAACGCATATGGTTAACCGGTTAACGCAAGGCAGAAAAGAATTTTTTAAAAGTTTTCAAACAGTGTTAACCGGTTAACACATATGGTTAACCGGTTAACGCAAGGAAAAATTCACCCGTTCGGCTAGAAAAAGTGCTTTGAAGTATCAAGTGTTGATACGAAAAACGACGTCAATTTTAAATGAATTGTTCATTAAAATTTTCGAGCAGGGGCGCTGCCCCCTTGACCCCTGTCCAGGCAGCGGACCCCCGGCTAACTCTGCCTAGTGTGATCGGTCGTCGAAATTTAATTTGATTTTAATTAATTAAAGGAATTAATAATAATAATAATAATAAAGTGTTTATTATTGTCTTGTGGTGATCGATTATGGCCTTAGTTTTCCTTTGTTTTGTTTTGGGTTTTAAAATACGACCTGCGTGTCGTGCCTCTCTCTTAATCTCCCAAATGTAACTTCTTTTCTCATCTCACTCCCTCGTATGTAAAACGAGTTTCTTTTATGTAATGTAATGATATGAAGAAAGCAAAGAAGTCAATGCCAAAGGAGGACAACCTTGAAGATCTTGCTTGGAGAAGCTTAGATCGTTGTAGGTTAGCTTAGGTTCTCTCATTGGCTTGGGAGAACAATTGCGCTAGGGGCCATAACTGTTTCATTATGTATGTATGTATGTTGATGCATGTGAATGTATGTTGATGCATGTGAGAGACGGTTTATATGATAAACAAGCCGGTGAGATCAGAAAAATTGCAATTCCCTCAAATTAAATATTAAGTTTATGCTTTCCAAGTTTTAACACTCATCAAGACTAGTAATGGATAATGTAGGTTTCGCCTACGCGAGGTGCATGATCTATATATTAGTAAGGTGCGATGGGATAATTGTAATATCCAACTGTTAAAACAATGGGTCAAACTTAACTAAACAAATTATGAGAATATTATATATGTTTGCTTTCCAAGTTTTAGCACTCATCAAGACTGGTATCGAATAATGTAGGTTTCGCCTACGCGAGGTGCATGTTTTGTATTAGTTGAGGTGCGATGGGATAATTGTAATATCCAACTGCTAAAACGATGAGTCAAACTTGATTATAATTTTCTTATATATGTTTAGAAGCAAGAGTTGGGAATAATCCATATGATGGATTGGAATAAGGAGTTATTCACCCAATTGAAATTTTTGAGAGTTGTATGAGATACAATTGGAAGGAGTTCCTTCCTAAATAACCTAGTTTTGTGTAATCCGCCTACGCGGACTTAGAACGAAGTGAAATATGGATCTCGACCCACTAGAAAATCTTCCAACGGGATTTTCCGAATCAGATGATGAGGGTCATTTGTTTTGAGTAAAGTAGTGGGAGCATATTTAATTAAAGGCCTAATTGAATATGTCAATGATACTTATATTTTCATTAATCCTTATGTAGATTACCATGACAGCAAACACCTCTAACAACATCCTGCGATCAATCCTTGATAAGGAAAAATTGTCTGGGACAAATTTCCTGGATTGGCACCGAAACCTGAGGATTGTCCTCAAACATGATAAAAAGCTGTATGTCTTGGAGACACCTGTTCCTGAAGAGGAACCTCCTAGTTCTGCACCTAAGGCAGAAAGAGATGCTTATAAGAAGCATGCCGATGATGCCAATGAAACTGCTTGTCTCATGCTAGCTACCAGGAACTCAGAATTGCAAAAGCAACATGAGAACATGTCAGCGTTTGATATGATCGAACACCTGAAGTTGCTCTATCAAGAGCAAGCAAGGCATGAGAGGTTTGAAGTTTCAAAAGCCCTTTTTCAAAGCAAGTTAGCTGAGGGAGCCCCTGTAGGTCCCCATGTACTCAAGATGATTAGGTATGTGGAAAACCTTGAGAGATTGGGTTTTCCCCTCGAAAAGGAACTTACAACTAATTTGATCTTGCAATTGTTGCCAGATAGTTTCAGTCAATTTGTCCTAAATTTCAATATGATTGATATGGACAAATCTCTTCCTGAACTGCTCGCCATGTTAAGAACTGCCGAGCAGAATCTGAAGTCAAAAGGGAAGGCCATTCTGATGATCAGAAATGGAAAGAGACAGAACAAAAGGCCCACTAAACAGAGTGATAAGAGGAAGGGCAAGGAAGTTGCCAATCCCAGATCCACTGCTGCTTTGAAGCCTAGTGGAGGCATAGCAAAAGAAGGCACCTGCTTCTATTGCGGTAAGACCGGACACTGGAAGAGGAACTGCCCAAAGTACCTGGAAGATAAGAAGAATGGAGTAGAGACTTTAACTTCAGGTATTTTTGTTATTAATTTATCTACTTCTGCATCATGGGTATTAGATACTGGATGCGGTTCTCACATTTGTACAAATGTGTAGGAACTAAAAAGGAGTAGAGATTTGGCAAAAGGTGAAGTCGACCTACAAGTTGGCTATGGAGCAAAGGTTGCTGCTTTAGCCGTAGGAACTTTTGTATTGACTTTACCTAGTGGTTTAATAATTCAGTTAGAGAACCGTTATTATGTACCTGCAATTAGCAGGAATATTATTTCCATTGCTTGTTTGGACAAGTTTGGGTTTTCATTTATAATAAAGAACAATTATTGCTCAATTTATTTGAATGATATATTCTATGCTACTGCACAAATGAACAATTGACTATATGTCCTTGATCTTGAAATGCCTATTAATAACATTAATACAAAAGGGTGAAACCTAACGAGTTAAAACCAACTAGGTAAGAATATTAAAACTCTTCGATCAGATCGAAGTGGTGAGTATTTAATCCTAGAGTTTGATGACCATCTGAAAGAGTGTGGGATCCTATCCTAACTTACTCCTCCTCGCACATCCCAATGGAAGGGTGTATCTGAGAGAAGAAATCGAACCCTGTTGGACATGGTCCGATCCATGATGAGTCACACCAATCTTCCAAACTCCTTTTGAGGACATACACCATTGACATCAGCTTACACACTTAACCGTGTTCCATCCAAAAGGTTGAAAAGACACCATATGAGATATGGAGTGGTAAGAGACCACATATGTCTTACATGAAGATTTGGGGTTTCGAAGTTTATGTGAAACGACAAATTTCAACTAAGCTTGAGCCCAAATCTGACAAATGCTTATTTGTGGGGTATCCTAAAGAAACAAGAGGATATTACTTCTACAATCCTTCTGAGGGCAAAGTGTTTGTCGCTCGAACTGGAGTTTTCCTAGAAAAGGGATTTTATTTCCAAAGGAATCAGTGGGAGGAAAGTAGAACTTGAAGAAATTCAAGAATCACAAAGTATCGATACACCTATGGAGGAATTAGAGCAGGAAACACAAGTAGTTGTGTAAGACCAACCTGCTCAAGTAGAACAAGACCAGCGTAGGTCAGGAAGGATACGTCACCTACATGAGATATATGGATATCTGATCAAGGTGATGTATTACTCATGGATCAAGATGAGCCTGTGACCTACTCATGGAATCTTCGCCTTGATGAAACAGTAGAACTGTATGGATTCATCAAGAACGAAGATGAGCCTTGTGTCTACAAGAAGGTTAGTGGGAGCATGATCGTATTCCTGGTATTATATGTAGATGACATATTACTCATTGGAATCGATATCCCTACCCTGCAACAAGTAAAGTCTTGGTTGGGGAAATGCTTTTCTATGAAGGACCTGGGTGAAGCAGCCTATTAGAATCTATAGAGATAGATCATGAAATGCTTGGCCTAAGTCAGAGTACATAGACAAAGTGCTGAGACGCTTTAATATGAATGATTCCAATATGGTTATGTGTTTTGCTTAAATGGTGGCACTGTGAGCTTGAAAAGTTCAACGCAAGATGCAGTTGCTGATTCTACAACTGAGGCCGAGTATATTGCTGCCTTAAGTGCAGCAAAGGAAGCTGTTTGGATCAATAAACTTGGCATAGTCCCTAGCATTGTGGATCCCATTGGTCTCTATTATGATAACAATGGTGTTATCGCACAAGCTAAGGAGCCTAGATCTCACCAACGATCCAAACACATACTTAGGCGTTGTGCGAAAATATGTAAAGTACCTACACTTGACAATATAGCTGACCCACTGACAAAGCCTCTTGCGCAGCAGAAGCATGATGGCCATACTAGATCAATGGGCATACGGGGTATGTCTGATTGGCTCTAGTGCTAGTGGGAGATTGTTGGTGTAAGCCCTAGAGGCCAATACTTTTGGTACTTGTATCGAATTATTTAAAGGCATTTTCTTTATTATGGTTGATTAATAAAGTCTCTGGAATAGATAGTCCATTTAATGTATTAAGTGTGACTTAATCATGAGAACACATTAAACATAAGGACACTATTCTTAAAGTATCCGTAGTCGAGCTTTAGTGTGAAGTGGGATAACATTAAAGCATTAAGACTATTATGTTTGTAGACTAATGATCACATCTCATGGATCATGGATAAAGAGTTATCAAGTCTTAAACATAGGTATGAATAT
Source organism: Lathyrus oleraceus (assembly GCF_024323335.1). Classification (NCBI taxonomy): domain Eukaryota; kingdom Viridiplantae; phylum Streptophyta; class Magnoliopsida; order Fabales; family Fabaceae; genus Lathyrus; species Lathyrus oleraceus. Next base: position 247,756,533 of record NC_066583.1, read on the forward strand.
TAGGAGTAATATTTATACCGGATTGACCCGCTATGAGAATACTATATAGAAAGTTATGCAAAGTGTCATAAGTTATTCTCATGGTGATAATAGTGTATACCACTCTTCGACCTGAAACCACTATGGATCCTAGATGTAGAGTCGAGTGCTTTATTGCGGATCCAACGTTGTCCGTAACTGGATAACCATAAAGACAGTTGATGGGTACTCCACGAAGCATGCTGAGGGACATGAGTGTCCTAGATGGAATTTGCCAATCCTGCGTAACAGGATAAATGTCTATGGGCCCAATATTTAACTGGACAAGGGTGACACGGTCTATACCTTGTGTTAAATATAGACATAAGGTCAAAGGGGTAATTATACACATAATTATTATCACAGGAGGTTTTGTCAGATCACATGACATTTTCGTGACTTGGGTAGCAGTGATGTGTTGCTAGATACCGCTCACTGTTTATTATGTTAAATGCGTGATTTAATATAATTGCCAACGCCGCGAAAACCTATAGGGTCACACACAAAGGACGGATTGATGAGAGATAGAGTAACTAAGGAATACCGTAAGGTACGGTGCACTTAAGTGGGAGACGAAATATGGTAAGGTACCAAATACTTAAGTGATTTTGGGCATATTATAAGATATGGGCCAAAATACACTTAAGTGGGCCTTTTAGCTTGAAGCCCACACAAGTGGTTCTATAAATAGAACCCCTTGGGTAGAAGCATTGTCACTCCAATCCACTCAGACATAAATTCAAGTAGAGACTTGGAATTTTGTTTCCCTCTTTCTCTCACTCAAAGCCTTCATTCATAACAGCTAGCACTGCGATTGAAGGAATCCGTTCGTGTGGACTGAGTAGAGACGTTGTCATCGTTCAACGTTCGTGATCGCCCCGTGGATCTGTATCAAAGGTTTTGATCATTATCAGAGATCTGCACCAAAGGTTTGAATCGCCATAAGAGGTAACGATTCTATCACTGATCATGCCCATTCGTAAGGATCACTAAATGGAGAAATTTTTAAATTCCGCTGCGCCTTGGATGGCAATTATCCTACACTTGCTTTGATCAAAATGATGGATTGAGATGCTAGGGAGGCATATCTGATGGATGAGAGCTTTGGGAACCATTGCCATGCTTGCTATCATCTTCTCTTGGCCATATCTCTACACAAAGGATCTCCTTGAAGCTCTTGACTTTGTGATTGCTCGAGCTATAAATAAGAAATGTTAGTGACATATTTTTGTGCTTTTGGTTAGTAAACAAAATAAGAAAAGCAATAATATATAATTCAAGCATGTTTGGTGATCTCAAACCACTCACAAGAGGTCCCACCCAAAGGTAAAGGGAACCAAGATGCTTATGATCCTTGAGGCAATGCAAATGCAATGTTATGATGCCGTGAGGGATCTTATGGACAAAATTAGGGTCTTACAGATGCCCCTATTTAAGGTCATTCTAGCCAGAGAAATGAAGGTTAAAATCTTTGTCTCGACGGGGTAGAATGGGCTTAAATAATAACAAAGAGATGAATTTTGGTCCCTAAGAGACCTCATGATGTGAATGTATGTATGCAAACGGTAATACTCTGTGGGAGGATGAGTCCACAAAGGAAAAGATTAGAAGGAATCTGATGATCCCTATGAATAATCCACTCCATGGGGCAGAGACTCTACCGGGGAGTAAAGGGATAAAAATGCGTACGCAGGTCACGACTTGAAACTTGCTGAGAGGCACGCAAGAAATCCAGGGAAATACATCAATGGAAAGACTCGAGCTGGCTCAAAGATGCACGTATTGGGGAATATGCCAATACAGCAAAAATTATCCATAACGGATACTTCGGATAAAAATCCGGACTCAAGTGGGAAAAAACAAATGAGGTATTACCGGTTACTGGGTAATAAGCTCAAAGAGACATGCGATCTGAACACCGGTATAAGGGTGAGAGAAAACATGCTCCGGGAGAATGAATATCTAAGACCGGTACAAGGGTGAGAGATATCAAACATCCGAGATCATCTGAGGACGACCTAAAAAGGGTACGCTTCAGCTCAGGAAAATCTGACTCCGCAAAGGGACAGCCAGTCAAAGACAGGGAGCAGAAGGAAGGAACACCAGGGATGCCGATTACTGGGCATATAATAGGTGACCAACCAAAACGTGAATCGGGGAATATTCCCAAGACACTCATCATCCAAAAGAGGGCTAAAAGCAAACTCGATTATGGGATGGATATTCGATTCCAAAAAGGGATACAAATCTTACTCAACTGGGGAAGAACAAAAGGCTTCGACCAAAGATGCATGAGATATATTATTGTAAGACCCCAATTTTGTCCCTAAGATCCCTCATGGCATCATAACATTGCATTTGGCATTGCCTCAAGGATCATAAGCATCTAGGTTCCCCTTGCCTTTGGGTGGGACCCCTTGTGAGTGGTTTGAGATCACCAAGCATGCTTGAATTGTATATTATTGCTTTTCTTATTTTTTTTTACTAACCAAAAGCACAAAAATATGTCACTAACATCTTTTGATTGTAGCTAAAGCAATCACAAGGTCCAAAGTTTCAAGAAGTCACCTGTGTAGAGACATGGCCAAGAGAAGATGATGGCAAGCATGGTAATGGTTCCCAAAGCTCTCATCCATCAAATATGCCTCCCTAGTATCTCAATTCATCGTTTTGATCAAAGCAAGTCAAAGGGTTTGAGGTTTGTGCCCCAAGGAAACCCTAATTCATTTGTGCACCACAATGCCTTGCTCTTGAAGCAACCTCAGCCCATGATCAACTACAATCAAGGGAAGTTATTTAATTCATCATTTCATGCATATTTGAACTTATTTGAGTGTCCTCAATCATCAATTCATCAAGATATGCGTTATGGACTTGAGAAGTTGATCAGTCAATCCATCTGACTATTTTGAAATGCACTGAGACCTAACGTTTCATTTGTTGGTCAAATGGAGATGGTTCCAAATAAAAATATGTTCTTAAGGACAATATGAACAATTTTCATGTTCATCAAAAATTGATTTGAAGCTTGGAAGGCCATCTCCCATTCCAATACATTATAGGTCATTTTGACTGAAACCCTAATTTTAGGTCAACTTCCCAAGGACATAACTCATTCATTTTTTATTATTTTGAGGTGGTATCAAATGCATTGGAAAGCTTATGATGTCTAATTAAAATTTTATGTTGAGCAAAATTTCAAAATCTCAAAGGAAATACATGTGATAATGCAAGACATCATAGGTCCTTTTTGACCAAATGCATTAAAAGGCAAAAAAGTCCAACTTCAAGTGCCCATAACTTCTTCATCAAAAATCAAAATGATGCAAAATTTAAGTCCATATTGATTTTCTTGAAAATATCTACAACTTTTATGTTGGAGGTTTTTCCATTTGAGACTTGCCTCATCAAAACAGAAGGGCTTGAACATAGGCCAAATTTGGAAACTTTGCATTGACATGTTTTGCACATCACACTTTAAACTCAAATTTCATAAATTTCCACACTCCAAATGGATTTTTTCCCAACATAACAATTTCTCCTTACATCAAGACCTTTCCAACCATTACTCACATGATCATATTTGGATTTGGAAAATGGTATTTTCGAAGAGTTGAACATTTAGGCATAATTATGGAATGCACAGGAAATCTTGATACACAAGCAATTGCCATTCAAACTACACGTCCAATTAAACTTGGTTTGTGTTCAGCATGCATTTGCATCAGCTTTTGGGCTTTGCACGCGCCTGTACAGGCCCATGCATGAAGGATCCAAATTCCATGCACATGAGAATTCACCTTCCTTGCAGTTTGTTTTGCTATAAATAGAAGGGTTCAGCTTCATTCAAATTCAACCTAAAGGCGCCTGAAACCCTGCTGAAGTGATTCCCCAACCTCACCAAAGAAGTGTTAGGGACCATTTAGTACTACTTTTTATATCATTTTATTGGTCCCTTTTACCAAGTTTTGATGTAATTACACACTTTTATTCTCACTATTTTGTATAAATGCAATTAGGTTTAATTTATTTTGTTTTGAATAGTTATTTCACATATTTGTTAGTTTTGTAGAATTTTTGGTTAAGAAGCCTTTGGATTACAACACCACACTTTGGAGGAAGCTTGCCAAACAAGGAAGCTGGAGAAGCAACAGTTCGCGCCGCGAAGGCTGCGAATCCAGCAAGCTGACTGAGGGTCAAAAGTGTTGTCTTGCAGAAAAAGTTTATTGCCATTTTGATGTCTGCCTGGGAATTGCTTTCCTGCTTTAGATGATAATGACCAATTAGGGAAATGTCAACCTTTTTGTTAGAAAAATACATTATTCTAGGGCATTCACTATTATCATACACACATTGATATTGAGAGCTTTTTGTAAGAGAGGAAAAGAGAGTTTTTCTTCTTTAATATTCTGCTTTGTAACAATGATGATGAGGAGCTAAACTCCCTTTTCTCAAGATTGGAGGTAGTAGCTATTCTCATATGTTTATGTATTCCATTTGATTTATATGTATGATAAAGATTGTTGATGTATTGAATATTGTTTTTGCCCTAAGTTGAAAACCAGATTTGAGTAGTTGTCGAGAGAGATTATTTGAGTCTTGACATAAAACAGATTTTCAAGTAGTGAATAAGTTGTAGAGATAGATTTACTCATTACTCTTCTTTGGTATTAAACATTAAAGATTGCTATATTGATAGTTAGGTGGAGAGATCGTCTAATGATCAATATAGTGATTATCACAATATCATTTAGACATAAATGACTTTGAGAGGATACTTGAACATCATCAATAATCTTGAATCTATTTATTTATCATAAGGAATCATAAGCATTTGAAATAGTGAACTCCAATCTTGCTAAGCTTTTATATTTGATTAAAACCATTCTACTATTTTTAGTGACATTTACTCACAAGATGATTTTCCAAACAAAACAACCTTGTTACTTTCTAAACTTATAACATTTGGATTATAGAACGGCGGTAATATCAACCAATCTCTGTGGATACGATATAAAATATTTGCCGAAGATATACTTTTCAACAAATTGGCGCCGTTGCCGGGGATTGGTGTCGATATTATAAGCATTGCAATAATTCTTTGTTTTAAGTTGTGTTACAATTATTACTGTCCCTCTTTTGTTTCACTTGGTTTGTTAGTTTTGTAGATTCTACTGCATGCGAGGAAAAGCAAACGAGGAGCAACTTCAATTCGATCCTGAAATTGAAAGAACACTTCGGAAGCTCAATAGTAAAACACGAAGAAGAAGGAAACTAGCCGAAGAGAGGAACCGGAGAGAAGAAGTATCTACTTCCGCACTTGTTCCAATTGAAGAAGTGGTTGTAGAGGCTTGCGACGGAAACATGGCGGATGACAATCGTACCGAAATGTCCGCTAATAGCCCAAGAAGAAATGCTCAATTTTCCCGTGGAGGAAGAAATACGGAGATGAAGATCGGAATCCTCCAACTTCTCTATGCAAATCCATTCACCGGAATGGATCATGAAGATCCGTACACCCATCTCATCAAATTTTATGAGATTGCGGGTTCGACGGGAATAGATGAAACGGGTGAGGAGGCACTATTCAAGAGGATGTTCCCACACTCCTTGGTGGGAAAGGCAAAAGAGTGGTACCTTGATCAAGCATCGAGAGTGATGACGGATTGGAATTTACTAGAGGAAAAATTCCTAGAAAGATACTTCCCTCAATCCCGATTCATGGAAGCCAAAACGGCTATTGCGGTATTCACTCAAGGAGGCAACGAATCTTTAAATGAGGCTTGGGAAAGATTCAAGTCAATGTTGAGAAAATGCAAGGGTCATGGTTTTGATGAGCTCACTCAAATCAATATTTTTCTAAATGGGCTCCAATCAACTCACAAGACACTTCTAGACGCCACCGCGGGTGGTTCGCTTATGTCAAAAACTGCGGAAGAAGCTAAAGTCATTATTGAACGGATGGCACTTAATGATCACCAAAGTCAACATGATCGTAGCTCTTCACAACGCAAGCCGGGAGTTCTTGAGTTAAATACCAATGATGCCATTCTTGCTCAAAACAAGTTGCTCTCTCAACAAGTGGAGTTGCTCACTCAACAAATGGCCAAGCTTCCACAGCAAATGAAAGAGATTCAAGGGTCTCAAATTAGACATCAATTAGCATGTGTCGAATTATGTCAAGGGGATCACCCTACTGGTTTTTGTCCTCCACCACAAGAAGAAGTAAGTTATGTGAATAATCAAAATCAGGGCTATCAGAGACAACAGCCAAACAATCAAGGCTATCAACCAAGAAACAATCAATGCTATCAACCGTCAAGGTTCAACAATCAAAATTTTCAGCAGCAAAGTCCTTACCAACATCCTAATTCTCAAGGACAGCAGTCGCAAGGAGGAAATTCCAAGCTAGAAGACACTATTCAACAATTCATGCAAGCTTCCATGGCAAATCAGAAGAGTAACGAAGCAGCAATTAAAAATCTGGAAAATCAAGTAGGCCAACTTGCGAAGCAACTGTCAGAACAAAACGCAGGACCTTCTTTCTCTGCTAACACTCAACCGAATCCAAAGGAGCATTGTAAAGCAATCATCAAGAGGAATGGTAAAGAGTTGGTAAGTGAAAAAGGTGAAGAGATTATAGAAGAGAACATCACTGATGGGATGCTGGAAGAAAAAGACATGGTTGGTGAAAAGAAAAATGCTACTGGAAATGCTCAGTTCGCGCCGCGAACCACCTTCGCGCCGCGAAAAGAGCAGGTTTTGCCAACTGAGCAGCAGATTGATTTGGAAGGGAAAAAGGATGCTGAATCAAAGAAGAAGAAGAAATCTGAGAAAGGGGTGAGCGTCATTCCAACTCAACATCTACCCTATCCACATGCTCCATCATGGAAGGACAATGCTAGGCATTATGCACGGTTCATGGACATCTTCAAGCAACTCCAAATCAACATTCCATTTGCTGATGCATTAGAACAAATGCCACGGTATGCTAAATTCATGAAGGACATTCTTACCAAGAAAAGGCGACATGTGGAAGATGAGACCATATTGCTTGATGCACGGTGTAGCGCCATCATGCAAAAGACTCTCCCAAGGAAGGAGTCCGATCCAGGCCGGGTTGTTCTACCGGTAACCATTGGAAGCACTTACGTTGGAAATGGTTTGATTGACTTGGGTTCTAGTATAAATTTAATCCCCCTCTCCATTGTAAAACGATTTGGGAATGTTGAGATTAAATCGACGAGAATGACTCTACAACTAGCCGACAAGTCTACCACCTCACCATACGGAATCGCTCAAGACATGCTTGTGAAAATGGACAAATTTTTGTTTCCGGTGGACTTTGTAATAGTAGAGATGGATGAGGATCGTGATGTACCCCTAATTCTTGGAAGACCTTTTATGAAAACAGCTCGGATGATGATTGACATAGATGATGGGCTAATGAAGGTAAGAGTGCAAGATGAAGAGGTGACCTTTAATCTTTTTGAAGCTATGAAGCATCCAACCGACAAGCATGATTCTTTCCGAATCGATGCAATTGAAGAGGAAGTAGTGGAGGTCGCGAACCAAATTCATATCTCTAATCCTCTAGAAAGATCCCTTATCGGAGCATACAACGTGTTAACCGACAATGAGGAACGAGAGATCGAAGCAATGTTGCACGAGCTAGAATCTTGTGGTGAGCTGGCCTACCAAGAAGAATTAACGGAAGACTTGGATGCAAAGAAGAAAATGGAAGAGCAAAAGTTAGAGTTGAAAATGCTTCCGTCACACTTAAAGTATGTGTTTCTTGGAGACGAGTGTACTAAACCAGCGATTATAAGCAACACGTTGTCCACACAAGAGGAAGACAAGTTGATTCAAGTATTGAAAAAGAACAAAGGTGCAATAGGGTGGGTGTTATCCGACTTGAAGGGTATTAGTCCGGCCTATTGCATGCATAAGATCATGATGGAGGAAAATTTCAAACCAGTTGCGCAACCTCAGAGGCGTCTGAATCCATCAATGAAAGAGGTGGTCCGGAAAGAAGTTGTCAAACTATTGGAAGCCGGAATGATTTATCCTATATCCGATAGTGCATGGGTGAGTCCGGTACAAGTGGTCCCGAAGAAAGGCGGAATGACGGTGATCAAAAATGATAAAAATGAGTTGATTCCGACAAGAACAGTGACCGGGTGGAGGATGTGTATCGACTATAGAAGATTGAACCAAGCCACACGGAAAGATCATTTCCCACTACCCTTCATGGACCAAACGTTGGAGAGGCTAGCCGGAAAAAATTTCTACTGTTTCTTGGACGGATATTCGGGGTATAACCAAATTTCAGTAAATCCGGCAGATCATGAGAAGACAGCTTTTACGTGTCCTTTTGGCATCTTTGCTTACCGAAGAATGCCTTTTGGGTTATGTAATGCACCAGCCACATTTCAACGGTGTATGCAAGCTATATTTTCAGACTTAATAGAAGAATTCATTGAGGTGTTCATGGATGATTTTTCTGTTTATGGATCATCTTTTGAATTGTGCTTAAAACGCCTTGATGTAGTTTTGGGGAGATGCGTGGAGACCAACCTAGTGCTCAACTGGGAAAAATGCAATTTTATGGTCACCGAGGGTATAGTTCTTGGTCACAAGATTTCTTCTGAAGGGTTAGAGGTGGACAAAGCCAAGGTGGAGGTTATTGAGAAACTACCACCTCCAGCTAACATTAAAGGGATAAGAAGCTTTCTAGGACATGCCGGTTTCTACCGGAGATTCATACAAGATTTTTCAAAGATCGCAAAGCCATTGAGCAATTTGCTCAACAAAGGTACGCCTTTTCTTTTTGATGAATTATGTCTTAAAGATTTCTTAGATTTGAAAGAAAAGTTGGTCACCGCACCAATAATCGTAGCACCAAACTGGAACCTTGATATCGAACTCATGTGTGATGCTAGCGATTATGCAGTTGGTGCGGTGTTAGGACAAAGAAGCAATAAAGTTTTCCATGCCATACACTATGCTAGTAAGGTGCTAAATGAAGCACAAGTTAATTATGCAACAACTGAAAAGGAATTACTAGCCATAGTATATGCATTGGAAAAATTTAGAGCTTATTTGATTGGTTCAAAAGTTGTAATTTACACTGACCACTCGGCGATAAAATATCTGCTTACCAAGCCGGATTCAAAATAAAGGCTTATTCGTTGGATCCTTTTATTACAAGAGTTTGATCTAGAAATTCGGGATAAAAAAGGTTCTGAAAACTTGGTGGCAGATCATTTGTCTCGGTTGGTCAATGTAGACATTACAAACAAGGAAGAGGAGGTGAGAGAAGAATTTCCAGATGAAAAACTCTATGCGATTCAAGTGAGGCCTTGGTTTGCTGATTTTGCTAACTACAATGCAACCGGTTTAACACCGGAAGACCTCACTTGCAATCAAAGAGGGAAATTCTTGGCAGACGCAAAATATTATGTTTGGGATGATCCTTATCTGTTTAAAGAAGGAGCAGACAATAGTTTGAGACGGTGTGTAACAATTGAGGAGTCAAGAGACATTCTTTGGCACTGTCACAACTCTCCGTATGGAGGTCACTATAGTGGTTTGAGAACAGCCACTAAAGTACTCCAATCGGGTTTTCATTGGCCATCCTTATTCAAAGATGCGCACGAACATGCGAAGAGTTGTGATACATGTCAACGGAGTGGAGGAATAGGAAAACGGGATGAAATGCCTCTAACCAACATGCTAGAAGTGGAAGTTTTTGATTGTTGGGGTATTGATTTCGTTGGCCCATTCCCCTCTTCTTTCTCAAATGAGTACATACTAGTAGCTGTTGATTATGTTTCGAAGTGGGTGGAAGCAATTGCCTCACCTAAGGCCGATGCCAAAACAGTGATCAAATTTTTAAAGAAAAACATATTTTCACGTTTTGGTGTGCCTAGAGTGTTGGTAAGTGATGGAGGCTCACACTTTTGCAATACACCCTTAGAAAAAGTTCTGCAACATTATGGTGTAAAGCACAAGGTGACCACTCCCTACCACCCACAAGCGAACGGTCAAACTAAGGTTTCAAACCGGGAAGTCAAACGGATTCCTGAGAAAACAGTCTCGAATTCAAGAAAAGATTGGTCCTTAAAACTGGATGAAGCTTTGTGGGCGTATCGCACTGCCTACAAAACACCTATTGGGCTAACTCCGTTTCAAATGGTGTATGGGAAGACTTGTCATCTTCCAGTGGAAATAGAGCATAGAGCATTATGGGCTCTTAAGTTCTTCAATTTCGACTCCACTCTAGCTGGAGAAAGAAGGAAAGGTCAACTCCATGAATTGGAGGAATTAAGGAATGATGCATACCATTCTAATAAGCTGTACAAGGAAAAGGTAAAGGCATACCATGATGGAAAGGTCCATCATAAGGAGTTTCATGTTGGACAGATGGTATTGCTTTTTAACTCAAAGTTGAAGTTATTTCCTGGTAAGTTGAAGTCGAAGTGGTCAGGACCATTTGTTGTCAAGGAAGTACGGAATTATGGAGCCATTGTGATAGAGGATCCAAAGTCACAAGAGAGCTGGACTGTCAATGGTCAAACACTAAAAGTCTATCATAGCGGTGACGTAAACCGTGATGTGTGTGTTATTTCCTTATCTGGACCAGGCTGATCGAGGTACCGTCGAGCTCTTAACGACGTTAAACAAAGCGCTTGTTGGGAGGCAACCCAACGTTGTAAGTTTGCACTTTATTTTTTTTCTCTCAATTGTGTGATTGTTGTCTCTGTTAAAATTTTATTTTGGGGTTCTGTTTTTCAGAGTTCGCGCCGCGAACAGAATGAAGAATTTTGGGGAGTTCTGTTTTTCACAGTTCGCGCCGCGACCTTAAGTTCGCGCCGCGAACTGAGAGAAGAGTTTCAGGTCACGCCGCGAACACTGTTCGCCCCGCGAACACTGCGTGACAGAGTCACTTAAATTCTGTTTAGGTCACTTTCTTTTCTCATTTCAACACTTTTTAAAACACCAACTTTGTCGCGCTTTCACCCCACTCTCAAAATCCCACCAAATACTAAAAATCTTCAGTTCCCATTGTCCAAATCTTCATTTGTTAGCAAGACTTAGTGATTCAAACGGTATGTACTCTCCAATTTCTCTTTTCCAATCCCTTTTGGGTTTTTCATTTAGGGTTGGTTAGAAATCAAATTTTTCTGTAGATTACCTCTTGAAATCACTATGCATGTTTGATTTAGAGTAGGATTAGGGTAGAGTTGAGAACTTTGATTGATTGGGAGTAGATTGCTTCCCACTTGTGGAACCCTAGGAAGCTCTGGGAGATTTCCTGGATTCGCAGAGTTCGCGCCGCGAACTGGCCTTCGCGCCGCGAACTGTGAATTCCAGGGCCATGTTTTGTGTTGTTTGTTTGCTAATATTTTCCATGTTTGTTCTGTGGTTGTTCTGGTGTTGATTGCAGATGTCCAAAAGAACTAAAACCACGGCACCCCCTCAAGCCCGTTCAATCAGAAGATTCATTAGTGATGAACACGAGGCGCGATTCGAAAGCCTAATCAAGAGAACCATTTTGCCTGAGAGGTTTATCCGTCTAGCTCCAACTGGGACGTATCATAATGTGGTTGCGGATTTTGAACGACGAAGATGGATGAAACTATGCGAACCAGAAGCAGCAATAAATTATGATATCGTTCGAGAATTTTATGCGAATGCTATGCATCGAGAGGAGGGTATGACTTTCATCTACCGATCCAGGGTAAGGGGCAAGATCGTTTCCTTTGGAAGGGATGACATTAATTCTTATCTGGGTAATCCCCTAACTCTTGGAGAGGGTGAGTGTTGTAAATACTACCCTATGCCTCAGCGGAAAATCCTACGAACTAAATGATCAAGGACATCCGAAATTGTGGAAAAGAGAAAATTTTAATTTGGGAGCTAGGGCTTTTCTGGTGCTACTGTTGACTAATATCCGATCAAGAAGCCACACCACCACAATTCCTATGGACGTAGGGTGTCTATTGTACTGCATCATGGTCGGGAAGTCTGTGGATGTCGCAGCCCTCATCGCAGGCGAACTGAGAAAGATGGTTTTAAGCGGAACCAATTTCGGTGGCAAAGCTGGTGTACTCGCATATCCAGGACTTATCATGGGACTGTGCCGTCAGGCAAATGTTCCCATCCCTGAGGAAGTACACTTCTCGATCACCAGTGTGATCAATGACTCATATCTGAACAGGTTTCTGCAAAACCAAAATGATACGACCGATGCACCTGGAACTTCTTCATCCAGAGCCCGAGCCAGACCTCGACCTTAACCTCAACCTCAACCGCACACTACCCCAGGTTTTGATCAGATGGCGTTTGCCAACTACTGTTGCGAGAGCTTTGAGGCCTCCAGGAGGTCTCAATCATTTCTTTTCGATGCAGCAGAGGCACGCACTTTTCCTTCGCAAGCGGACTATGCAGCTTATGCAAATTGGCCTGAGGGAAGGCCAAATTTTATGGGGGGTGTAGGAGGCAGTGCTTACCCAAATGAGGAGATGGAGGATGTTCTTGGAAATGTAGGTGGTGACGAAGAGGAGGAGGATTGAGAATTCGGAGAAGTGGGAAGTTGTTGTATTTCTGAGTTTCTTTGTACTATTTCTGTTTTTGTTTTTGGGAATTTGGATGTACTTTTGGGTGGATCTAGTTCACCATAACTTTATTTTGGCACTTTTCTTTTGTTAGTATTTTGACAATTGCATGAATGCTAGTTGAGATTTAAGTGTGTTTTAATCAAATTTTGGTTTATCAACATTTTTATTTAATTGTTCTTATTCTTAAGTCAAGCTTTAAGCAACCGAGAAATGATCGCAAAGAAAGAAGCATAGGACACTTCGAGTGGTGATGATAAGAATTAGTGTCGGCATTTCAAGGTACACTTTATCGCTTTCTAGACTTAACATGAGTAGTTTGATGGTGTGTGCAAATTCCATTTCATAAATTCATTGATGTATATGTCAGTTTTGAATCAAAATAGGACGTAACCAATTGTGAGGAGACTTTCCATTGTACACAGAAAAGCGGGAAACCGAGCATTATTTTAACTTATTCTTATCATGTTAAATCATGCATCAATCTATTTTTGTGTGAAAATTTTGAAAATGATAGAGGCATTGTTTGTGAGAAAAACCACTTGACCAAAAAGTTGAATCAACTAACCTTGTGAGGAAGAGTCCTTAGTTAAACCCCTTTGAGCTTATTTTAGGATTCATTTGATTGATCATTGTAAAATCAATTGAAAATTGTGGAATAAATGAATCCTAATTTCTTTCGTATCAATTGAAACTTCAAACCAAGTTGTTTGCAAAATGTTGCATTTTGCTTATTTCTAAGTAGGGAGCATTATTTAATAAATTTGGTTTTGAAACCTAAGTTGGGGAGAGTAAAATGAGAAGTGATGAGAAACTTGGAAAAGTGAGTTTCTTATGAAAGGGTGAAAATTTGAAAAGAAGCAAGAAAAAGAAATCACCCTTGAAACCATTGAGCATTAAAAAAAATAAAAAATGCTCATGGTTGTGTGGATGTGGAAATAAAAAGAAAAAGAAAAAGATAGGGATCAATGAAAGGGAAATCGTGTAGAGTGAATATTTGGGAATGCTTCCTTAGGATAGGCAATTTGGTTGAATTCTCTTAATCATATCCTTTCTTGTGACCTAAGCCACATTACAACCTTGGAAAGACCTCTTGATTCTCATTTTTCACGTGATTTGGTACTTGTTGTGATAACCGCATGATTTGAATTGTTGTTGATTTAATTGCTTGGATGAGTGAAAGTAACCCTTCATGTTATTCATCATTATTATGATGTGTGTGTAAGTTTGATTCAATCTTGACATATATGGCTTTGAATTCCTTGGAATGATTTTTGCACTTTACCATTTCCCTTATTCATGTTTTGATCTAGAATTGAGATAGGTGAATTGAGAAAGTGCCAAACGCTTTTGAACCATTTGAATGTCCTTGGTAAATCCTTGTTTCAATTTTTTGTGTCCTTGCTTTAGTTGTAAGGGTGGAAACTTTTGTTTAGGGACAAACAAAATGCTAAGTTGGGGAGAGTTGTTAGGGACCATTTAGTACTACTTTTTATATCATTTTATTGGTCCCTTTTACCAAGTTTTGATGTAATTACACACTTTTATTCTCACTATTTTGTATAAATGCAATTAGGTTTAATTTATTTTGTTTTGAATAGTTATTTCACATATTTGTTAGTTTTGTAGAATTTTTGGTTAAGAAGGCTTTGGATTTCAACACCACACTTTGGAGGAAGCTTGCCAAACAAGGAAGCTGGAGAAGCAACAGTTCACGCCGCGAACTACCTTCGCGCCGCGAAGGCTGCAAATCCAGCAAGCTGACTGAGGGTCAAAATTGCTGTCTTGCAGAAAAAGTTTATTGCCATTTTGATGTCTGCCTGGGAATTGCTTTCCTGCTTTAGATGATAATGACCAATTAGGGAAATGTCAACCTTTTTGTTAGAAAAATACATTATTCTAGGGCATTCACTATTATCATACACACATTGATATTGAGAGCTTTTTGTATGAGAGGAAAAGAGAGTTTTTCTTCTTTAATATTCTGCTTTGTAACAATGATGATGAGGAGCTAAACTCCCTTTTGTCAAGATTGGAGGTAGTAGCTATTCTCATATGTTTATGTATTCCATTTGATTTATATGTATGATAAAGATTGTTGATGTATTGAATACTGTTTTTGCCCTAAGTTGAAAACCAGATTTGAGTAGTTGTTGAGAGAGATTATTTGAGTCTTGACATAAAACAGATTTTCAAGTAGTGAATAAGTTGTAGAGATAGATTTACTCATTACTCTTCTTTGGTATTAAACATTAAAGATTGCTATATTGATAGTTAGGTGGAGAGATCGTCTAAGGATCAATATAGTGATTATCACAATATCATTTAGATATAAATGACTTTGAGAGGATACTTGAACATCATCAATAATCTTGAATCTATTTATTTATCATAAGGAATCATAAGCATTTGAAATAGTGAACTCCAATCTTGCCAAGCTTTTATATTTGATTAAAACCATTCTACTATTTTTAGTGACATTTACTAACAAGATAATTTTCCAAACAAAACAACCTTGTTACTTTATAAACTTATAACATTTGGATTAAAGAACGGCGGTAATATCAACCAATCTCTATGGATACGATATAAAATATTTGCCGAAGATATACTTTTCAACAAGAAGCAATTTCCATTTTTCTTCAAATTTTTCAGATCCAAAATTCAACTTCATCTGGTTGAATTCTTAGATCTAAAGCTTCTAAACCTTCATCAATTATCTCACTGATCTTCTGTTTTGGCAAAGCAAGCAAGGAATTGAGCTCAAGTTACCAGAATTCAAGCTTACTCTTCAACTGGTATTTCATTCGAATTTCATCATCCATTGACCTATTGGCTTAGATCTTGTGTTGGCTGAAGTCCTCTCAATAGAGGCATCATGTTTATGCATTCAATTTTTGAAATCCATTGAGTTCATGATGAACACCACAAAACTTCCATCTCTGATTTCTCTCAACATAGAGATCTAGAATGGAATTGAGTGGCACAGGGATGATGTACATCATCCCAGCTTTCTAAAGATGTATAGATCGTGCATTTTCATTAAGGTTTGGATCTCTGCAATTTTGGCCGGAAAATCCAAGCTCACCGAAGAAGACGGTGGCTCCGGTGGCTGTCCTATTGCCAGATGCATTGTGGGTCCTTGGATTCATTTTCCAGATTTGATCTTGGCCTTTGATTGTTATGACTTTTATTTAATCCACGTGTGGTTGCATTGATTGTGGAACACATTGGACGCGCGCCTCTGGATGCTTGGATCTTCCAGCCCAATTAATGAGCTCAGATCTAAGGGCTCTCGTTTTTTGCCATTTCTTATTTTCTGATTTTATTTTCTTTAATTCCCTTTTATTTCAAAAATTCATATCTCTCTCATTTTTAGTCCAAAAATTATGGGACTAATTGCATTAGTCTCCAAATAAATTCTAGTTTCTATTTCTGATTATTAATATTTTTTATTTTGTCATTTGATATTTTTTGTGAATTTTCTCTTTTCTGGTTATTTTTAATTCATTTTAAATAGTTTTTGATATTCAAAAAATACAAAAAATATTTTCCTAACTTATTTGAATGATGATGGATCTATGAAAAATATTCTCATCAATTTTTAAATTGATTTGAGATTTATTTGAGATTTTAGTTTAATTAGGTTATTTTTATTCATTTTTAATTGATTAAAAATAGTTTCTGACTTTTAAAAATGCTGAAATTTTTTGTCAAACTTTGTTTGACGTTGTTGAACTTAGGATAAATTACTTGGACCTTTCAAGGTTGATTTGAAGTGATTTTGAAGTTTGACCTTTCCATTATTTTTAATTCAAGTTTATTTTAATATTGAAAATGTCAAAAATATTATGCTTATTGTTTGATCTCCAATCTTCATCTCATTTCTGATATATCATTGTTTGACTTAGACTTTCAATGTCATTTGGTCAATACATATGGATTGGTACATATTATTTCATCTTATGCATTTTGATCTTTCCATTTCCTTATCCTTTCTTCATCTTCTTCTTCATCTTCTTCTTCTTCTTTCCTTTTGATCAATGAGTTGAACGTTGATAAGTTGGCATTGATTAGGGAGACTTAATCTTCCTTTATTCAAATCTAATTCATCTTGATCAGTTGATCAAGTGAATGGCTTTGAATTAAGGATAGGTTGTCTTCTAAATCATGCAAAAGGCTTAAACCAATACAAGATCAATTCTCTTTTTTCTTTTTGGCATGGCAAGTTGTTGGAACTTGGTTCATTAATCAAGATTTCTAACTTGTGTTGTTGCCTACATTATTATTGACCGGCCTCAGATAGTTGTGACTTCTACATAAGTCCAATTACGATTGCTTAACATAGCACTAAATTTGCCTTATGGCACACTAACTACTAACACTAACTATTGACAATTAGCATTTACTTTTTTCTCTTTACTTTTATGCAATTTACTATTCTTGCACATATTATCCATTTGCTTTTCTCTTTGCTCACTTGAGCACATGTTTATGTTAATGCCATTTGCCTTTTGCCCACTTGAGCACATAATTGTGTATATATTATTATGCTTGTGTTTTGTTTTGATTGTTGTGAACCAAATGCAAAGAAATGGACTTAGTTTCTAGGACTTTCCCTATGCAAATAATGGAGAATTGGACTTAGATTCTAGGACTTTCCTTATGCAAAATTGGAGTAAATGGACCTTAATGAAGAAGATGGATTAGCAGGACTAAATCTCTAAACTCACTCTTGTCCATTCTTGATTTACTTCATGGAACTTTTGATGTGTGTGTTTCTGTGCTAGGGAATTCTACTTGAACTTAATTGGAGGACCATTGCCATGATCATTCAAAGTGAAAGATACAAGACACATTGAGGATTTATTATGAGACTTGTTTGATTGCTTATGCTTTGTGATTGCTTATTCCAAAGGATAGGAGCTATTGGGATCATCAATATGATCTCAAGAGAGGAACTCCTTGTGTGGTTTTGTTCTTTTTCCCCTCACCTCTTGTATGTTTAGGATTTAGCCCTTCTTCTTCTTCTCTCCACTCTAACCCAAGCCAAAACTCTTTGTGCAAACATTTAACCATGTTTTTTTTAACATTAGAAACCTAAGCCTTATGCTTTTGATTTTCAAACTTTCTTTTCATAACACTTATTTTGAATTGAACTTTTAAGTTAACTTTGACCATTTTTGTATATACTTCTAATTGGTAAATATAACTCATTCAAATACTTTTTTTGTGGTTCCAATGGCCACTTTCTTAATCAAAATCTTTCATAACCTTTAGCTATTAGGTTTGAGTTATCCTTGTGGTAGATGTAATACTCACCTATATCCTTAGTGATGGACAAAAAGTCTTCCATGCTTATTATAGGGTTAACCCCTCACTAGCATGTTGAAGTTATCCTCACATGGTGGATTTGTGGTTTTAGGTTGAGTTTTCTCCCTTGGATAACAAAAGACCTTAAGGCTTTTGGACCAATCAATTCACCCACTTATTTTGAGATTTTTACCCCGAACTACGAGGTTTTGATCCTAATCTTTTTTAAGATGGTACGTAGGCAATGGGTTTATCTATCCAAACACAAAAATGTAAATAATTTGTACATTCTCTTCTCATCTCTTCAATCATGTTTGCACAAACAAAATTTTCCACAAAACAAACAACCTTCTCAACAAGTATGAAAAGGGCTCCCTAGGAGTACCTAGGATGTTTTGGGTACCTAACACCTTCCCATTGCATAACCAACCCCCTTACCCAGATCTTTGTTTCTTTTACTAGTTTTTGTTAAAACTATTAGGTTTTTGTTCGCTTTCTAACCATTCCTTTGGATAAATAGAAGTGCGGTGGCGACTCGACTTGTATGATTTACCTTGGATTTAGTCAATATCTCTAATGGTAATGAATACCCCGCTACAGAAAAGTGGCGACTCTGCTGGGGATCTTTGCCTAGTGGGTTTTGCCTACTTTTCATGCTTGTTGTATTGTATTGTATTGTCTTGTGACATATTTTTGTGCAATTTGGGATTACTGTATTGTATGTAATGATTGAATTTCTTGATATTAATTCCTTGTATGTTTGGTGATCTTTGTGAGATGAGTTCTATACCCGGACTCGAGTGCACTTAGGATAGGAGAATGGCGTAGTCTTGTTGACTTGTGTGGAGTTATTCCTTAGCAAGTTGACCTGCAAGTCCATTCACTTGGTGGAGGTCATGTTGGGATCAATAATGTCACACGAGTAAGTTGTGGTTATACATTACTCTTTCCAATATAGACCTTAGAAGCCAAGGACCTTAGTTTACCAAGCCCATCTTGGCCTATTCTTAGGATGTAGTGCGAAAGTCGTTCAAGTGTAAGATTTGATACGATTGTTACGCGATACTACACTCATAAGAGTCTCTCTTGAGAATATTTTTGGAATATGAGTAGTCGTTTATCCGATAATATCCGAAAGATGGGATGATGACTATGGGAACATCTTGTAGAACATGTTTGGCAGGTTTACACCCTAGTGCATTCCCTTTGGGGTGGTTCTTAACCGAGACTCCATGCTCGTGACTTGCAACAAACCCTTGATTTATGATTGATATGTTCATGTATCCTTAATATCAATGGAACTTGGGTGGTGATAGGGTGTAAACCATAATCCACCAAAATGGATGATTGATATTAAGGATGATATGATCCATCCCATGACCTTTGTTTGGTGTGCTTTGCTTGATCCTTGAGTGTGATTGTTGCATTCATGCACTCATTTGCATCCATATCATCAAAATAATAAGAAAGTGGTCAAGGAACTTAAGGGGTTTATTTGCAAAATTTTCAGACATGGAAAGACAAAGAAGGAATACAAAGAAGTACAACTTCAGACAACCAGATTTGAAAGAGTTAAGGAATCTGACATCCTATGTATTAGATCTTTTGGGTTTCAAGGCTCGTTTTGGGAAGCTTCTTCCTCTTCTGAATACTCAGGTGCATGAAGGGTTGATGAGTGTATTGGTGCAGTTTTATGATCCCTTGTACCGTTGCTTCACGTTTCCGGATTTTCAGCTTTTGCCTACACTTGAGGAGTATGCCTACCTTGTGGGTATACCTATTCTAGACCAGTTGCCGTTCAGTGGCTTGGAGAGTATTCCTACTTCTCAAGAGACAGCTGACATGTTGCACATAGATGAATCTCTGGTTGGTGCTCATATGACTACCAAAGGTGGAATTCAAGGTCTCCCTTCTGAGTTCCTCATTGCTCAAGCTACTGTATATGGGAAGGCCATGAGTGAGGATGCCTTCGAAGCCATATTTGTACTTCTCATTTATGGATTGGTATTGTTCCCCAACATCGACAAGTTTGTGGATGTGAACGCTATTAGGATTTTCTCTACTCTTAATCCCGTTCCGACTCTGTTGGGTGATACCTATTTCTCATTGCATATGAGGAATGCAAAGGGTGGTGGTGTCATTGTGTGTTGTTTGCCTCTGTTGTATAAGTGGTTTATTTCTCACTTACCGCAGATGGTCGCCTTCAAGGAGAACAAGGGATGTCTACGGTGGTCCACGAGACTCATGTCTCTCACTAACGATGATATCTCTTGGTACAACCGTTTGTATGATGGTGTGCAAATCATTGACTCTTGTGGTGAATTCTCCAATGTACCTCTTCTTGGTACATGTCGTGGGATTAACTACAACCCTGTTTTGGCACGTCGTCAGCTTGGGTTCCCCTTAAAGGATAAACCTAATAACATTCTGTTAGAAGGTGTGTTCTTTCAGGAGGGTAAAGATCCCCAAAACTTGAAGGGCAGAATGGTCCGCGCCTGGCGCAAGTTTCATAGGAAAGGAAGGAATGAGTTGGGTCCTAAGAATTGTGTTGCTATGGAGCCGTACACTACTTGGGTTAGGAAGAGAGCGTCTGAGTATCTCATGCCTTACGAGTATCTGAGACCTACACCTTTGGTTATGGTTGGGCCTTCAACCCTCCCTAACCAAGGAGTAGAGGAGTCGAAAGACGAAGACCGATCACGTGCCTGGATCCGTGAAAGGGAAGAGTTGCTTCAGCAGATCAAGGAGAAGGATGCTTTGATAGAGTTCCTCGAAGACTAGGTTATTGATGATCTTGATGATGCATGGACTTCTCTACTTCCTCATTCTTCCAAGTTTTGGAAAAGGAAGTACGATCGACTCGCCAAGGAAAAGGCGGATATGGAGGCAGCCTACGAGAGAGAGGTGAAGAGGCTTCGCGCATCTTATCTTCCTGTGTCCCGAGCTTTAGATGATTGTTTCTAGGGATCCATAGGATGATTATTTTCCTTTTCTCTTGTATATGATTGACAATGTTGTACTTCTTTCCCGATATTATTTGATGAGATATTTCCATACGTGATAAATGTTTAATATTTCCAAAATTTGCAAATAAAACCCTAGAGTTCCTTTGAAATAAATAAAAAAACAAATCATATGCACAAACATTGCATGCATCATATGCATAAGCAGGTTTTGTTCCCGGCTTCTTGTCCTATGGTCTAACTCTGTGTTCTTCAATTATTTTGAAGACAAGCTGACTCACCGGTACTACACCAGAGCCAACATTTCAAGACCGATGGATCATCTGGAACAAGAGAACCGTGAGCTGAAAGAGGAAGTGGCCAGACTGAGTGCCTTGATGGAGTCATTCTTGGTTGCCCAGAGCCAGTCTTCTCCGACGCCTTCAACTCCTCCCCAGAGGACAATCATCTCTGAGATTGTCTCGTCAAGTGTGCCTGCAGCCAGTGCACACTTTGCTCCAACGGCCATGCCAGCCGGATTCCCGTGGGGGATGCCTCCCAATTTCATGCCTGAGGGTCCTGCTCTTACCTTTGCTTCTATGTCGGCATCTAGCCCGGTCCTTGTTGTTCCTCCTCCTGTCGTGCATACTATGCCCAAGGTAGACGACACCATCTATCATTCTGAGCCATCTGAAGGCCCAAATGTCTATGAGAAGATGGACGCTATGAACGATCAATTTCTTGAGCTTCGCAAGGAATTGAAAACTCTCCGAGGAAAGGATCTTTTCGGCAAGTCTGCTGCCGAACTTTGCTTGGTCCCCAATGTAATGATCCCGGTGAAATTCAAGGTCCCTGACTTTGAAAAATACAAGGGAAGTACTTGTCCTCTCAGCCACCTGGTCATGTATGCCAGGAAAATGTCGACTCAGACCGACAATGACCAATTGCTCATCCACTACTTTCAGGACAGTCTGTCTGGTGCCGCTCTACGTTGGTACATGGGTTTAGACAGTGCGAACATCCGATCCTTCAACGACCTTAGCGAGGCCTTCGTCAAGCAGTATAAGTACAATGTGGATATGGCTCCCGATAGGGATCAATTGAGGGCCATGTCCCAGAAGGACAAGGAAACGTTTAAAGAGTACGCCCAGAGGTGGCCAGAGTTAGCAGCACAGATTGTGCCCCCGCTAGAAGAGAAAGAGATGACCAAGATCTTTCTGAAGACCTTGAGTTCTTTTTATTATGAGCGGATGATCGCTAGCGCTCCTTCTGACTTCACCGAGATGGTGAATATGGGGATGCGTCTAGAAGAAGGGGTTAGAGAAGGACGTCTAACCAGAGAAGAAGGCTCTTGTACCAAACGTTATGGGGCGTTCGCGAAGAAGAAAGATGGAGAGGTGCATGCTGTGACCTCCCATGTGAAACCAAGAAGACCCTCCGTGAGGAGGAAGACTGTGCGTCCTGTTAGTAACCAGCACCAGGTGGCTCATATAGCACCTGTATTCAGAGACAATCAACAGTATCAGCAACATAACAACAATCAACAACCATATCCGTAATATCAACAAGAGCAACACCGATGCAGCAGTAGGCCTACCAGCCTCGAAACAATAATCAAACCAGAATAAGTTACGAAAGGAAAAGGGTCACCTTTGATCCTATTCCAATGACGTATGCAGAATTATATCCCTCTTTGATAGAGAGGAAGTTGATTACTCCGAGAGACCCACCGGCTATACCTGCTAATCCCCAGTGGTGGTATAAGCCCGAATTACACTGTGTTTACCATTCTGGTGCTCCCAGCCACGATGTGGAAAATTGTTACCCTTTGAAGACCAAGGTTCAAGACCTTTTGAGGTGTGGTATTCTGTGTTTTGAGGACGTAGGTCCTAATGTGAAGAAGAACTCATTGCCCGAGCATGGGAAACCTGTCAACATGGTCCATGGCTGCCCTGGCAAGTACAAAGTCAAATACGTCAGTCATATTCGACAATCTCTGGTCGAGATGCATCGTTTTCTATATGAGTATAGTCAGTATGAGCATGACCATGATAGATGCCGAGTCTGTTCTGTCAACCAGAGAGGTTGTCGCCAGGTGCACAAAGATGTGCAAGAAATGCTGGATGAAGGAGTTATTGTGATCCTTCAAAACAGAAATATTGATGAAGATGAGCCCGAAGTCAATGTGATTTCTCCAGTGTTTCGAATCCCCGAGCCTGTTATCATCAAGTATGATAGTAGCAAGCAGAAGGCGTCTCCTGCACTGATCATTAAGCCTGCCGGTCCTGTACCGTACTCGTCCGTAAAAGCAATTCCCTATCGCTACAATACTGTCGCGGTAGAAGATGGGAAAGAAGTGTCCTTACCATCCCCCTCTGTTGTTAACATTGCTGATGTAAGTGGTTTGACCCGCAGCGGTCGTGTGTTTTCAGCACCTCCCAAGCCCCAGGCTAATGCTGATTTTGTTGAACGCCCGATTGGGAATGCTGTGAGCACTCCGAATCCGGCACCTGTTATTAAGCCCTCCTCTACATTGATAACTCCTACTTCTGTTGGCCCGAGTGGCAATGTGAAAGAAGACTATGATGAGATGCTGAGGCTCATCAAGATAAGCGAGTACAATGTTGTAGACCTGCTTCAACAAACGCCATCCAAAATATCGGTGTTATCATTGCTGTTGAATTCAGAACCACACCGAGAGGCTCTGCAGAAAGTTTTGGATGTGGCATATGTGGATCATGATGTCACAATAGAATAATTCGATAGCATTGTTGCAAACATTATCGCTTGTAACAACCTGAGTTTCTCTGAGTTTGATCTCCCTAAGGAGGGAAGGGACCACAACTTGGCATTACACATATCTATGGGTTGCAAAGACGACGCCATGTCCAATGTGCTGGTGGACACTGGGTCATCACTAAACGTATTGCCAAAATCCACTCTTTCGAAACTGTCATATCAAGGGCCTCCCATGAGGCAGAGTGGAATTGTTGTGAAGGCTTTCGATGGGTCTCGCAAAACTGTGATTGGGGAAGTTGATCTCCCAGTCAAAATCGGACTGAGTGATTTCCATATTACCTTCCAGGTTATGGATATTCACCCATCGTATAGTTGTCTCTTAGGCAGACCATGGATTCACGAGGCAGGCGCCGTGACATCCACCCTACACCAAAAACTGAAGTTTGTGAAGAATAAGAAACTGGTGGTGGTAGGGGGAGAAAAAGCTCTCCTGGTTAGCCACTTGTCTTCCTTCTCATATATAGATGCTGAGGATGAAGTTGGAACTCCTTTGCAAGCTTTATCTATTGCTGAGCCTATTGAGAAGAGAACTCCTTCATTTGCTTCCTATAAAGATGCAAAGTTGGCAATTGAGTATGGTGCGACTGCTGGTTTAGGAAAAATGATTGAGCTAGAAGACAACAAGTCTCGGGCTGGCATAGGATTTTCTTCTAGGGTTTTCAACACCAAAGGGCTGTTCAAGAGTGGAGGTTTCTTCCACACCGGTCAGGATGAAGAAGCTACTGCCATTTTGGAAGAAGATACAGAGGATTCTGGCAATTTCATCATCCCTGGAGGGGTCTGCAACAATTGGGTCGCTATGGATATTCCAACAGTAATCCATAAGTCGAAGTAATGTTCACCGTGTTTAAAAACCCTCCTCCCATGCCAAAAGGAGGAGCGATGACATTGTTGGCACATTAATACAATGATATTTTCATTCAATAAATTCATGTTAAATGTTTGTTTTTCCAATTATTTTCCCTTTTCTCTTTTTTGCATGAAATTGGTGATCACATAAAACTTAAAAATAAGAATAAAATCAATCTTTTCATCTGCAGAATGACTTGCCTTGTTTGAATTCTAAAGCTTTTCATATCCAAAATCATTATGCAGGTTGATCAAACCCATTGAACATAATGATCCAACACCATCTCCCAATTTTGAGTTCCCTGTATTTGAGGAAGAAGAAGATGATGTTGAAGAGATTCCTGACGAGATTACCCGTCTACTTAAGCATGAAGAGAAGATCATTCAGCCACATCTCGAGAATCTGGAAACAATCAACTTGGGGTCTGAATATTGTGTTCGTGAAGTGAAGATTGGGGCACTCCTGGAGGAATCTGTTAAGAAGGGGTTAATCGAATTGCTACGAGAATACGTTGATGTCTTTGCATGGTCATATGAAGACATGTCTGGTCTGGATACAAATATTGTGCAACATTTCTTACCTTTGAAGCCTGAGTGCGTGCCTGTGAAGCAGAAGCTCAGAAGAACTCATCCTGATATGGCAGTAAAGATCAAAGAGGAATTTCATAAGCAAATTGATGCAGGGTTTCTGGTGACTTCTACATATCCTCAATGGGTGGCCAATATTGTGCCCGTGCCTAAGAAAGATGGAAAAGTCCGGATGTGTGTGGACTATAGACACTTGAATAAAGCTAGTCTGAAAGATAATTTTCCTCTACCACACATTGATATGTTGGTAGATAATACAACTAAATTCAATATCTTCTCATTTATGGATGGATTTTCCGGATATAACCAGATCAAAATGGCACCCGAGGATATGGAGAAGACAACATTCATCACACCTTGGGGTGTAACACCTCAAAATTTGCCCGCCGCTTCTTGAGACTAGTTTGGGGCATTGCATTTCATGTTTTAGGGCTCTAGGCATTGCATTTTGCATCTCATGTGAAAATGAGAAGGCCATCCTCCAAAGTATTTTCAAAAGATGGGGAAGTTAGGTGATTCAAGCCTGAGGGTCTCTATGAATTGATCATCAACCATCTGAGGGTATGAGCTCCAATTAGGGTTTCTTGATTCTTCCAAGGTTTTTAGCATCATCTTATTTGCAAGGATATATCACCATCATCATGGTTCTATCATCATCAAGGGTTTCATACTTCATCCTCAAGTTCCTCTGGATTAGGGTTGTGACCTCTAGTCAACTCTAATCAATGCAGTTCTTCCAACTAGGGTTTCTCAAAGAGATGAGGTATTTTCTTGGGATGAGGATCACATGATTATTATAAGGAGCTTACATGAGCTAGGAATTCATTTTGAAGCAATTTCACCAAGTGGTAGAGGCTCAAGTTGATCAAGACATTTCAAGGTCATCTAAGGACCAAAAGTCAACTGTGCAGTCAACTGAGGGCTATGAGGTGGGGAAATGAGTTGAGACACCTCAATCATGTTAAAGTGTGATCTATTCATCATTCTAAACATCCATCTTGAAGATTCAAAGGTCATGGCAAAAGTTACTAAAAATGGAAAGTTTTTGGTCCACTTTCAACTTGACTTTTCAATATCAAAGAAGTTTGAAATGGATTTTTGGTGAACATTAAAGTTGTATAGCTTTGTCTCCCCTTTTCAAAAAGTCCTAATTCATTTCCATGTGATGGATGGTTGAGGAGTTATGGTCGTTTGATCACAAAATGTGTATGGAAATTCAAAATGGCATAACTTTTGATATAATGCTTCAAATTGGTTCATTCTTTTTGCAAAGTGCTTCTCATGTTCAAGGCATCTCAAAATGACATCATTTGACTCAATTGTGAAAGCTAAGCCTCAAGGAATCATGGTCAAAAGTCACATTATTTCACATTTGTTCTAAGGATGGTATCATGCTACAAATCAAAATTCACAAAGAACCAAGGCAAGGCTTCACTTCAGGATTCTTCATGGACCATATTGGAGTAAAAATGAGCCCTTGCCATGCATGAAAGAGGCGTGTATGTTCATTGTTGCACACATGTTCAAAATGAAGCAAATCTTCACCATTCATTCTTGGCTTAAGATGCATGCAAAATAATCTTCAAATCCTGACCCTTGGTTGTTCTTGAGTGGATAAAGATCCTAGCATGGGGCTGAACACGTGCATTATGGCCATGGGAGCTCATTTTGCATTTTGGCAATTGGCATGATAACTCACTAATCATGATTACTACATGGCTAAAATGATTAGCAGTGTCATTCACAAGGAGTATAAGTAGTGAAACCCTAATCATAACTGCCATAACTACATTTTCAGATCTAGAATTGAAGAAACTCTCTCAAAATCTCTCTCTTCGAATTTGCATTTTCTTCACACAAACCTCAAAGATCATTGCATATTCTTGATCCTCATACTTCACTGATCAAGAATCATCCATCGTTTGGTGTAATTCCTCAAGAAATCAAGTTGTTCAAGTGCATTATCATGATGATCGAATTTGGAAATTGAGGTGCATTCAAGAGGTTTCATCCATTTATTTTTGCATAAAGCTTCAAAGGAAGTTCAAAGGAGGTGATATAGAGCAGCTGAGCTCGTGAGATCGTGATTTTAGAGATCTCCATTTCCAGGTGACTTTATTTTCACTCTCTCCTTTTGCTGATTTTAGGTTATAGGATTGAAGATCTTGTTGTGTAGGTCATGAATATATGATTAGAATTGAGATTGAGTGAGTATTGAGGATTTAGTCGTGACTGGAAGTTTGGATCTGAAAACTTCTCTTCTTCGATTTGCAAAACCTAGGAAGAATTAGGAGAGACTAATAGGATATTTGGAATCAGCGTTGGAAAATGAGTGGAACGGTGGTGGTCTGGTGAATTTCTGGGAATTTCATGGTGGCGCCGCCGTGGGAGCCACCGGGGACTCGTCGGGGAAGACGACCGGAGCGGAGCTCCGGCGTCTGTGTCATGCTTAGGGTTTGGCTGAGTGTGTGCCATGTGGTGCACTGCGTGGAAGAGTGATTGGATGAGATGCGTTTGACCAAGGCCACGCGTGCATCGACTGCTGACTGGGGAGGGAGAGTCAATTAGTGAAACGGTGCGTTTCACTAGTTTGAACTTGGACCGTTGATTTCAAAAGTGCGCCAGATCCAATGGCCTATGATTTTCCTGATTTAATTCAAATATTTCATTTCCCTCCATTTTCTTTTTTTTATTCCAATTATTTTGGTCATTTTGTTTAATTCATAAAAAATCCAAAAAATGTCCAATTGAGTCCCAATTTTTTTTCATAGTTTTGTATTTGTGTCTACTTTTTTATGGTGTAAATTCAAGAATTTTTGGTGTCTGGATTTTTATGTGGAAATTTTTGAATCAATATTGTGCCAAATTGATCTAGTGCATTCAATGCATTGTGAAATCCTCAATTTTGAACCTTTTGATCCACTCTTTTGCATACATGACATTCATACATGACATGAATTATTGGTCACTGGTTTGGATTTTTTCTCACATGTTATCATCATTTTTGACACATAGAGAAAAATGTGATAATTTGTGTCACATTTTTGACATTGAATTGGTGCATTTTTGTTCACATAGCATTTGCATCATTTTGGACTTGATCTTTTTCATATTGAACATTCATGGCATAAGGAAATCATAAAAAAATTCCAAAGTCATTTCATGCATTTCTGATTTGATATGAATTTTCTAAATTGGAAGTTCATTTTGTGCATATTTTTGGTCATTACATTACATAAACAAGTTGAGGTACTTGATCATTGATTTGATGCTGGTCCTTTTGAGGACATTGGAGAGAGTGTTTGAATGTGTGATGTGCAAAAGGATGAGTCCTGGATTGGTCATTTACTTAGGTTTTGAGTCTTGTCTTTGTACTAGGGTTTTGACCCAATTTTGGGGTTTGTTCTTGGTCCATTTCTTTGACTTGGTTTGGGGTCTTCTTTGTGGTGTGAGCCTTTTCCTCTTTTGCATTGGTTTGATCCCTGATTTGTGATTCAATTCATCTCATGCCATTGTTTGTTTATGCTTTGTTGTGTTTGATTGGATATACATAAACTAACTTTGTCGCTTGTTTCAGGTGGATACTCATCATTGATGATTGGGTTTGTTCTCACCTTGTGAGATACCAAATGCATTGATTTCTGACCTATTTTTCTTTTGTAGGGTTTTAGTTGATGTGGTGAGCTCATGAGCTTGTTTGAGTGCTAGGGCACTTATGCATTAAATTGTGTAACTGTTAGAGGGTTTCACTGCTTGTCTTCTGGTTTTATGACTGAAGTATTAACTGTTTAGTCTTTGTACAGGTACCTTAGTTTCTTACTTGCTTTTGCTCTTACTTGAGCATTGGATTGTGGTTGACACACCACTCAGGTAGTTAGCTTCTTACTCCATGTAGTATGAAGTCCTGTCACCTTTTTGGCAGGCATTTTTGCTGGCAAGTCCTCCTTCAGAGGCTCTGTTTGTGTTTGTTTAAAATTGTGCCCAAAGACCTCCAAGGAGAGGCATGTGTTATTTGATAAGACCTCCAAGAGAAGAGGCAATTGACGGATAAAAGGGATTAGTAGTCGATCCCCCGTTATTCAGTGTGTCGTTCTTTATGCTCGCACTACGTGCTGATGCTTCAGAATATGTGCCCCATATCTTTTGTCCAGAGTCTGTCAAGTGGAAAAGGATCCCACTTTCTGGATCCCCATGCTTTCTGTGTCATGAGCTCACCCTGGCTAGGGTTAAGAGCATGAGGTCTCATCCTCATCACCATTTTGATCAACTTCACCCTGACGTTCAATGTTAGTGGTTAAGAGCTACAGATTACCCTTTTACATTTTGACTTGTTTGTCGAGGTTGATATGACCCCTCTTGACTAAAGCCCACCCATTGTTTGAGACTCTTGTATGGATATAGTGTGTGATGCTTGTTCACTTGTGTTGGTGTGGTTATTTACTTTCCTCTTCTCATCTCCTTTTCTGTAGGAGTTGTACGATTGACTTCTGAGGAAGTCGAACGTATGTAGAGTTTAGACTTGAGTTGACTCGCTTCCTGTGTAAGTTAAATTCTTGTTAGAGACCTCAACTTAGGGATATTGATTGCATGACAACTATTAGGCTCGAGTCTTAGTCTCCCTATTAGTTTGCTGTTTCCCCGGTCTCTGGTTAGTAGAGTGTTTTACCCCTGGTAAGGGGAACTACGTCGCCCTGATTCTCATACCAGATGAGATACGTAGGCAGGAGGTTGAGAGCAATCTCTCCGGTCACCCATTTCTTTGTTTTCGCGTGTGTTCACCCTTATTCTCGACTTGTGTTTACCGTTTCGAGCCTGTGTTTCCGGCATTTGTTGGCGTTGGTGTGAGTATCCGTTTGTTCAGCGTTTGTGTGTGTGGAATGTTCATACCTTGGGGAGATTTCTTCTGTTATTATTCGGGGTTCACTAGTTGGGGTTCATCTTTGGGGTTCATTCGTGACGATTGTTATTCACGTGGGGTTCATATTGGGGTTCATCTTTGGGGTTCATTCGTGATGATTGTTATTCGCTTGGGGTTCATCTTTGGGGTTCATTTGTGGTGACCGGTTATACATATCGGGATTTATTCTGGATATTTGGTTACTTTGTTGGGGTTCGTTCTGAAAATCTTTTTCTTTGGTGCTCGTTGGTTAGCGTTTGTTATTGTTAGGAGTCCGGTGTAAGTCCATGTATTGGCATTCTGTTTCCTTTTTGTTATTGTTAGGAGTCGGGTGTAAGTCCATGCATTGGCATTCTGTTTCCTTTTTTGTTATTGTTGGGAGTCGGGTGTAAGTCCATGTATTGGCATTCTGTTTCCTTTTGGGTGTTTCTTTTGACGTCTCAGCGTCCCCTTTTGGTGTCTTGTTTCAGCGTGCGTTAGCCGAGCTACGAGTGCTCTGATTCTCCTCTGGATAGAGAAGATACGTAGGCATAGGACGCGATGTCTTAGCGAGCATGTCGCCTTTTCCCGAACTACGTTGACTCTGATGTTTGTTTCTGACAAACTACGTAGGCCCAGGATGCGACATCCTGCCGAGTCCACTTCCTCCGTCCTCTTTCTCTCCCCCACCTGTTTATTCTTCCAGTTTGTGCAGTTTCTTTGAGCAGTTTATTAGCAGCAACCCTTTCCTTTCCCTTTGAGCTATCTTTTGAGCGTGGATCCTGTCGAGTACGGCGGACGTGAGGGGTGCTAACACCTTCCCCTTGCGTAACCGACTCCCGTAACTTGTAATCTCTGGTCGTAAGACCGTTCCTTTCCCTTTCTTAGGTTAGTCTTGCGCTCCGTTTC
Organism: Lathyrus oleraceus; assembly: GCF_024323335.1. Taxonomy (NCBI): domain Eukaryota; kingdom Viridiplantae; phylum Streptophyta; class Magnoliopsida; order Fabales; family Fabaceae; genus Lathyrus; species Lathyrus oleraceus. The sequence goes on from NC_066583.1 coordinate 247,787,447, forward strand.
CGTCAGAGGATGAATAGCGTCGGTGGCGGCTCTGTTTTTTCCCCGCTGGTTGTTTTTCACGTTGCGACAGTTGGCGACTCGGCTGGGGACTGAAGTTGACCTCTTGCTGGTCCATCTTCCCTAAGCGAGTCAATCCTAGCGCTCTCTAGCGTAGTTTTTTGGGTAGTTTGGGTTGCTTTTACTTCTTTATTTATTGCATTTGTGATTATTATACTGTGATTATATATTTGCATATATGTTTGCATGCATCATGTTATTACTGTGCTGGATTCTGGACAGGTGTGGTTCCTCTGATTTGGGGGTGGGTGTTCTAAGTGGGGCTAAAACCCAAGCCCGAGTATACACCTAGGATTGGCGTGGTCTCATGGTTCCTCACATGTTAGATTAACATGTTGTTGCGACGTGACATACCACAGTCGGACGAGGTTCTTTTGAGAAAGCTCTTCCTTGTGGAGTTTCCACTATGGTTGGGTCATCTCTTTTGAGCTGTTGACTTCGGTGATCGTTCTTTCCCGGATCTTTGGGCTAGATGATCTTATGAGAGCTGCACGGCACACCCGAAAGGGCAAACCCATTGAGTATCTCATCCGATTGTTGAAACCGATTATCCGCCTTAGAATTCACCTGTGAGGGGAGGGGTTTGGTTCCTACAGGTACAGGGTTTGTTGGTGACTCTTTGATGGTGACTTTGGTTCGGTTCGTGATCTGGGTTCTATTTATAAGTTGGATTTATGGATATTTATTTCTGTCTGTGGTATTTATTGGCGGGTTCCGTTTATTTCGGATCCCCCGGGTTAGAGGTGGGGTTACTTGTTCAGATGATCTTGTTGCTGTCTGTTCAATTATTTTCCTGTGATGATGGTGATGTATTCTCCGGTTCCGTTTATTTTGGATCCCCGAGTTGGATTTGTGGTTACTTAGTCCCTTGGATGGTTGTGATCAGTTCTGAGACCGGGATCCAGTGCAGTTGATGTTCAGATGTCTTGGAGGATGGCACTATGAATTGCATTCATGCATCTGCATCATTCCCATTTTGCATTTATCCGCATCTAACTCATGTTTATCCATATGCAGGGTACATTCTTGATTGAGATTCTAGTTGAGAGACATCCTTGTCAGAATGTTGTTGTCGAATTATTATCCGTCTCAATGAAGCCAGGATCGAAGGACAAAATGTTCCTCATACGGATAAACACTGCATTCATTCATGAATCATAATAACTTGTCCTCTGTTTTGCAGGTGTCGGTTTCTAACGTGTTTGGTTGTTACAGGAATCATTGCTCGCGCACGCAAAATCATCCCTCTGCACGTAACTCGCCCGCACAGATACTTTACCAGACGCAACAAGCCTAGACTGATGGATCCATCCAACATTGACATTCTCGAGCTGAAAGAGAAAATGAGTGAGTTGATCAACGCCATGCAAGGGTTTGCCCTGGAGCAGAAAGCAATCACCGAGAAGGTGGAGAAGCTTGAGCTGGTTTCGATTGCCAATAATGGCAATAGTCAAGAGGGTAACTCCAACCATGGTCCTGGTGGTTCTAGGGGTGGTGGCGATCCCATAAAGAAGGAAACTAATGGTGGTGTAGTCATCAACAATGGTGGTGGTCTTGGTTTTGCTGCAGGCAGTGGCCCAGGTCATGTTGGCAACATTCTGAAGGAAACTCAGTTTTCTCCTTTCTTTGGGGCTGTGGAGGATAAAGAAGAGGATCAGTTCTCTATGTTGAATGAGCAGTTCGGTCAGTATGGTGTTCAACCGCTGAACAAAGAGATTCAGGTACTAGCAGAAAAGATTAGGTCTCTGGAAAGCCATACCACTCCTGGGACTATTAACATGACAAATATGGGGCTGGTTGAGGGGATTGTGATCCCACAGAAGTTCAAGGTTCCCACGTTTGATAAGTACAATGGAAGTTCTTGCCCGGAAACTCATCTGCAGGCCTTTGTTTGAAAGATATCTGCCTACACCATGGATCAGAAGTTCTGGATGTACTTTTTCCAGGATAGCTTATCTGGCGGGTCTCTCGAGTGGTACACCAAGCTGAGATCGTCAGATATAAAGAACTGGCAGGATTTGGGGGATGCTTTCTTCAAACAATACCAATTCAACGCTGACATGGCACCAAGCCGTACCCAGTTGCAGGGTATGTCTCAAAAGCCGAACGAGGGGTTCAAAGAGTATGCACAAAGGTGGAGAGAGTTGGCTGCCAGGGTTCAACCCCCATTAGTGGATCGGGAGATGTCAGACTTGTTCATGGGTATTCTTCAGGGGACTTTTGCTGAGAGGATGGTGGGATGTCCAGTTACTGGTTTTACGGATATAGTTGTGGCTGGTGAGAGGATTGAAAGCTGGTTGAAAATGGGAAAAATACAAGGAAATGCTCCGTCGTCTGGAGTGAAGAAGCCCTTCGGAAATGGTCAGCGTAAGAAAGAGGGTGACTCGAGTGCTATGTATTCCCAAAGAGGACACGGTAGGGATCATTACTGCCAGCATACTGCTGCAGTAACAATTCCTGCTGGTAATCAACCCGCACAACAGCAACAGCAGCCACCTCAGCAGAGAACACAAAGGGCTGGGTACCAAGTTAGGGGAAGGATGGAAGATCGCCAATTTGATAGGCCACCCATGACATATGCCCTTCTGTTGAAGAAGTTGAAGGATCTCGGGTTGGTACAGTTGAGGACGTTAGCTCCGTTAAGACCAGATCAGAGGCCTGCAAGTTATGATGAGAACGTCAAGTGTGAGTTCCATTCTGGTGCTCCCGGGCACAATATTGAGGGTTGTAAAGCCTTTAAACATGTTGTCCAAGACTTGATGGATTCCAAGGCCATCAATTTTGCACCATCGCCAAATGTTAATGATAATCCCATGCCGACGCATGGTCAGATGACGGTGAATGTAATTTCGGAGGATAAAAGTAAAATCGGGGTGACGGATGTGGATCAGTTGAGGACCCCAATGTCTGTGGTCAAGAGTCATTTGTTAAAGAATGGGGTTTTTCCTGGTTGTGATAATTATTGTGCTGCTTGTACTGTAACTGCAAATGGGTGTGTAATGTTGAGGGAGACGGTTCGGAAAATGAAGGATGAGGGAAGTCTCCGATTCGAGAAAGTTGCTTTGGAGAATGAGGATATTTCAACGATAACCATCTACTTCGATCCTGTCCACTTGTCAGTGTCGGCAGATGTGGTTCCAATTACCATCACGGTACCTGGACCTATTCCGTATAAAAGTGATGGTGCGGTGCCATGGGACTATGGTGGTGATGTGTATTGCAATGGGAAAAAGAAGGAAGATCGGGTTGCATTTGATACCACCGTTTCAAAGGTAGACAATGTCGGGCTTAGTGGTTTCACTCGCAGCGGGAGGTTGTTTGCACCTAACACATTGAGAGGTGGTGATGTCGAAAAAGAACAGAGAGATAAGGCCGAGGTTTTAGCCAGGGAAAAAGGAAAGTAGGTGGTGAATGAGGATACTCCTAGAGCGGCACAGGCGCCTGTTGGGCCAGAAAGTGAGTTTGATGTTGAGGCCGAGGAGTTTTTGAGAATTATTAAGAAGTCTGAGTACAAGCTTGTTGATCATTTGCAGCAGACTCCGTCCAAAATTTCGATCTTATCTTTGTTGTTAAGTTCAGAAGGTCGTAGAGATGCTTTGTTGAAGATCTTAAAGAAGGCCTACGTCCCGCAGGAGATTACAGTCAATCAATTAGAGACAGTGGTATCAAGTGGTAATGCTAGCCATGGGTTGGGTTTCACTGATCTCGATCTTACTATGGATGGGCGCAATCACAATAAGGCACTACACATTTTGATGGAGTGTAAAGGAGATGTGCTTTCGCATGTTTTGGTTGATACAGGCTCGTCACTCATTGTGTTGCCTAAGAAGGCCTTGGCTAAATTAGACTGCGAGGGATTGATTTTGAGGCCTACTGATATGGTGGTTACAGCGTTTGATGGCTCTAAAAGGGCTGTGTTCGGGGAAGTTGAGCTCCCCGTAAAGATTGGTCCTGAGATGTTCAAATCTGTGTTTTATGTCATGGACATTCAGCCGGCGTACAACTGTTTGTTGGGTCGTCCATGGATACATGCTACTGGGGCAGTAACATCGACTCTACATCAGAAGTTAAAGTATGTCTTGGACGGGAAAGTCGTGACAGTCTGCGGTGAGGAAGATATTTTTGTCAGCCAGTTGTCTTCATTTAAGTACGTCGAAATGGACGGTGAAATATTCGAAACACCAAGCCAGGCGTTTGAAACCGTCAAGGTGGAGAATGCCGTTTTCACTGAGAGAGAGAAGAAGTCGTTCATTGCTTCTTATAAACAGGCTGTGGAGGTGGTGAAAAGTGGAGAGGCCCCAGGTTGGGGAAGAGTGTTAGATGTTGCGGTGAAGGAGGATAAGTTCGGGATTGGTTATCAGTCAGGCCATGGCTCGTCTGGACAGAATAAAGGTCGTCGCCAACCGTTCATATTCACCAGTGCTGGAAGGCTAGATCCAGACCGTATTTGTGTTGTGGGTGAAGAGACTGACAGTGACTGCGAGCTAGACTCGTGGATAAAACCGTGCGTACCAGGAATGGAGATCCATAACTGGAAAGCCAAAAAGATCATCACTATCACTCTGCGTGAAGAGTAATATTTCTGTTTGTCAATTCTGTTTGCATGAAAGCCATACGTTTTGCCCGAAATGTAATGGTCCATTGTAAGGGCCACCTCATATGTTTCATTTTGCATTATTTGCATCATTAATAAACGGATGTTTTTCGCATTAAAAGCGGTGTTCCCTGTTTTTCATTTATTTTTGCAGTTTAAAAAATAATATAATAAAATGGCAATGTTTGTTTTCATTTTCCTTCTTCTTAAGTTGTCTCGTTCTGACTCTGAAGCAATGCATGAATCAATATTCATGCAGATGCAATTATTCTATGGATCTCATTGATGACAATCCTGTTACACCTCTATATGACTTCGACAACCCGATCTATCATGCCGAAGAAGAAGGAGAAGAAGATTGTGAACTGCCGGAAGAGTTAGCCAGGTTGTTGAAACAAGAGGAGAAGGTGATTCAATCGCACGAGGAGCGAGTTGAGATTGTTAATCTTGGCACTGAGAAGGTCAGAAAGGAAGTAAAAATTAGGGACGCTTTGAAGATGAATGTCAAGAGCAGAATGGTAGCACTGTTGAAAGAGTATGTTGATATCTTCGCCTGGGCTTATCAAGATAGGCTAGGGTTGGATACCAGTATTGTTGTACATAAGTTGCCATTGAGAGAAGATTGTCCTCTAGTAAAGCAGAAGTTGCGCAGAACTCGACCTGAGGTGGCCATGAATATCAAAGAGGAGGTACAAAAGCAGTTGGATGTTGGTTTCCTAACTGTCACTAATTATCCGCCTTGGGTCGCGAACATTGTGCTGGTACCAAAGAAGGGTGGAAAGGTGAGGATGTGTGTGGACTACCGGGATTTGAATAGAGGTAGGCCGAAAGATGATTTCCCATTACCTCACATCGATGTGTTGGTAGATAATACAACTCCATTCTCGGTGTTTTCCTTCATGGATGGCTCTTCTGACTATAATCAAATTAAAATGTCGCCAGATGATATGGAAAAAACAACGTTCATTACACCATGGGGAACTTTTTGTTATAAGGTGATGCCATTCGGTCTCAAGAACGCCGGTGCCACGTATCAAAGAGCTATGATGACTTTGTTTCATGATATGATTCATCATGAGATAGAATGCTATGTTGATGACATGATAGCAAAGTCACAAACAGAAGAAGGCCATTTGGTAGACTTGGCCAAGTTGTTTGACCGATTGAGACAATTCAGATTGAGGTTGAATCCGAATAAGTGTACTTTTGGAGTGCGGTCCGGCAAGTTGTTGGGGTTTATTGTAAGTGAGAGAGGAATCGAGGTTGATCCTGCTAAAGTAAAAGCGATACAAGAAATGCCTGAACCGAGAACAGAAAAAGAGGTTTGTGGTTTCTTAGATAGATTGAACTACATTTCGCGGTTCATATCTCATCTAACAGCCACGTGTGAACCCATATTCAAGTTGTTGAGAAAAGATCAAACGGTTAGGTGGAATGATGATTGCCAAGCGGCATTTGAAAAAATAAAAGAATATTTGCAGGAGCCTCCGATTCTGATGCCTCCTGTAGAGGGACAACCGTTGATCCTGTACTTGACAGTCCTTGAGGGGTCTATGGGGTGTATACTGGGGCAGCATGACGAGTCTGGTCGAAAAGGGCATGCAATTTACTACCTTAGCAAAAAGTTTACCGACTGTGAAACAAGATATTCACTGCTTGAGAAAACTTGTTGCGCTTTGGCTTGGGCTGCTCGCCGACTGAGACAGTATATGCTGGTTCATACCACTTTGTTGATTTCCAAGATGGATCCGGTCAAGTATATATTTGAGAAGCCAGCATTGACCGGACGGGTTGCAAGATGGCAAATGATTTTGACTGAATACGATATCCAGTACACTTCTCAAAAAGCAATAAAGGGGAGTGTATTGTCTGATTACCTCGCCCAGCAACTCATTGAGGATTATCAACCGATGAAATTTGAGTTCCCTGATGAGGACATCACGTTTCTCAAATCGAAAGATTGTGAGGAACCTATCCCGGAGGAGGGGCCTGACCCTGAGTCCGAATGGATTCTGATGTTTGATGGGGCCGTTAACGTGAATGGTAGCGGAATTGGTGCTGTTTTGGTTACGTCGAAGGGATCCCACATTCCTTTTGCTGCCCGACTAACATTTGAATGCACCAACAATGTGGCTGAATATGAAGCTTGTATCTTGGGTGTCGAAGAGGCGATTGATTTGCGAATCAAGAACCTTGTTATTTATGGAGATTCAGCTTTGGTTGTGAACCAGGTTAACGGGAAATGGTATACGCATGAATCCCACTTAATTCCATACCGGGATTATACGAGGAGATTGTTGACGTTCTTCACCAAGATGGAATTACACCATGTGCCGAGGGAAGAAAATCCTTTAGCAGATGCTTTGGCTACTCTGGCCGCTTTGATTAAAGTGCAGTGGTGGAATCAAGTTCCTAGTGTTGAGGTGGGACGGCTGGATAGACCAGCTTATGTGTTTGTTGTCGAAACAGTGCCTGATGATGAAAAGTCGTGGTATTATGACATCAAACGGTATTTGGAGACCAAGGAGTATCCCGAGGGAGCGTCTAAGAAGGACCGAAAGACTCTGAGGAGGTTGGCCATGGCGTTCTATCTGAATAAAGATGGGGTTTTGTACAAGAGGAATTTTGATTGGGTTTTGCTCAGATGTGTCGATGACAAAGAGGTAAGCCAATTGATGAAAGAGGTGCACGAGGGATCGTTTGGTACCCATGCCAGCGGGAATGCCATGGTGAAAAAGTTGCTAAGGGTTGGATATTACTGGATGACAATGGAGGCTCAGTGTTTCAACTTCGTGCGGAAATGTCATAAATGCCAGATTTATGCTGACAAGGTGCACGTGCCTCCAAATCCGTTGAGTTTGATGTCGTCTCCGTGGCCGTTTGCTATGTGGGGCATTGATATGATCGGAAAGATCGAGCCTACGGCTTCGAATGGGCACCAGTTCGTATTAGTGGCTATTGATTACTTCACCAAGTGGGTGGAAGCGGCGTCTTATGCAAACGTGACAAAACAGGTCGTGGCCAGGTTCCTGAAAAGAGACATCATTTGCAGATATGGGGTTCCCGAAAGAATCATCACTGATAATGGTTCTAATATCAACAACAAGATGATGGTAGAACTGTGCCGGGAGTTCAAGATCGAGCATCATAATTCTTCTCCTTATCGTCCAAAGATGAATAGGGCGGTTGAGGCGGCTAATAAGAATATTAAGAAGATTGTGCAAAAAATGGTTGTGACCTATAAGGATTTGCACGAGATGTTGCCATTTGCATTGCATGGGTATCGAACCTTAGTGCGTACATCTACTGGGGCAACTCATTTCTCGCTTGTGTATGGGATGGAAGTTGTGCTACCGGTTGAGGTCCAGATTCCGTCATTGAGAGTCTTGATGGATGTGAAATTGGAAGAGGCTGAATGGGTAAGTACTCAGTATGAAGAGTTGAGCCTGATTGAGGAAAGGAGGCTTGCGGCCATTTGTCATGGGCAGTTGTACCAGCAGCGAATGAAGCGTGCTTTTGACCGAAAGGTGCGACCTCGTGTGTACCATGTGGGAGATATGGTGTTGAAAAGGATGCCTCCTCCTCAGAACGATCGTCGGGGCAAGTGGACACCCAATTATGAAGGTCCATTCGTGGACAAGAAGGTTTTCTCTGGCGGAGCCTTGTTGTTGACGACCATGGATGGTGAGGATTTTCCATCCCCTGTGAATGCGGACGCAGTTAAAAAATACTTCGTATAAGAGACCCGCTGGACGAAAAGAATAAAATAGTCCAGGAAAAAATGGGCATCCCGGCGAACAAAAAAAAATGAAAATGAAAAGGTTCGGGCAAAAATTAGGGATAAAAGGAAAAAAACTGTACACCCGGCAAGTCGAACACCCCACAAGGGCGGCTTGGGAAAAAAAGGGTATCCCGGTGGACTGAAAACCCGAAAGGGCGGTCCAGGCAAAAGAGGGAGTGAAACGAACAACTGCGTCTAGCATGGTCGTTTGTACTCTGGATATGACACATGGATAATCTAAAAGCGGAGATCGGTCGGAAACGTCTTGTTTCGGAAGGCAGAAAGCGCGGAGAGTCTTGAGGACATATGGGTTGTAACGAGGTTGGAACTTGATGAGATCACGGGTTCACATTGCCATTAGGATAGATTTTCCTTTTGTGCGAATTACCTCTTTTCAGGGATTGCTTCCTGTGTACTGCTCAATTACGAGTCATCTTTTTCAATCAATAAAATGCATCTTCAGTTAAATAATTTTGTTTTCTTTTTCATTACCGCTTTGATTGCAAAAACATCAGTTTATTTTGATAAGAATCTTTGCATTTTGAGATGTAGGGGTCTCTTCCAATGCATGTTTAGAGGATTGAAACTTGAAATCTTATTCGGAAGGTAGAGTGACCTGGGTGTTGAAATTTTGGCACGCCTGGGGCACGTTTTATCTAACGATCTCTTTTGCAGGTGCTGTTGGTTATTTTCACTCACTTGCAGGTTGTGGTGCGAAGCGTTTCTTTTGACAAAAGATTCCTTTGAGGTCCGATCAGGGACGAGGAATTGAAGAATGGGGTAGAGACGGCGAAAGAATTGCAACGATCCTAGGGGGTTAATCAAGAAGACTCTTCAAAGTCTGAAGACTGGAGAGTTGGCACGAATCTAAGGAGGTTGATTTTCTTGAAGAAGGGAGAAGTCGAGAGTACAAGGTGATGAATCGGAAAAGACCAGATGAGTTTGGGAGCTCTCAAAAGTGGGAAATTGACACTATGGTTAGATGGTGAATACCAGTGTTCGACGAGTCGACGGGTGTTCCGTGTCAAATATTCCGTATCTCCCCAGCGGGTTCGAGGTCGGTGTTTCCTCAGCAGCCAAGCCTGAAGGTTGTTATTCCCCCGGCAGGGGTGTGCGTTGGTAGTTTTTTCCCAGTAAAGTCGCCAAGCAGATCGAGTTCAGTGGAGGTCATCCCCAGTGAGGGTTACTCTTTCCTCGACATCAGTGTTATCCTAAGCAGGGTTGGAGATTGGAGCGCTATCGGGTTCCTCAACAGAGTTGCTCGTGCCGTCCCCTGAGGGGGATACTTTTTATGCATTCATCATTTAGAGAAGCATAGCATATTTCATAACTAATTGCGTAGCATTTCCATGGTTATGGAGCATTATGCTGTAAAACTCATGCATCGGCATTGCAAGCATAAGCTAGTCTCGAGCCGTGGTTACCGTTTGAGAGCTGGTTTGGCTGGTTGGTGAAGATGTTACTCTGAGGAGTTTGGCATCGTGATTTTGAATCAACAGTATTCCCCTGTAGCGCGATATTGGAGGAAGAGATTTCGTTGGGCGGAGATGGAAATGAAGATTGGAGAACGTTACACAATCAGCGCGGAGATTGGGGTCTACCAGGAAAAAAGGAAGTGCTAGGCATTTTCTGGAGAACGGGGTTCAACTGGAGATGGAGATTGGAGTTGAAGATTGTATCCGGTATGAGGTCCTCAGGATTGTCTTCTGATCATGTGTCACCTTAGACTTTGGCGAGGCCAAGAGAATTCGTTATAGGTGTCTTCAAGGGAAGAAATGCACATGTTACCTTCCTTTTGTGAAGGTGTACCTTCTGGTATGTTGCCATCAGAGTGGTGGTTGGTGTTATTTCCGACGTTGCCAACGGAATTATCACAAGAGAATGGAGAACGGGGTTCAAATGGAGAAAAGGAGACACAGGGTGTCTTCTGGAGAATGGGGTTCACAATGACGATCGATAGTTATCAACAGGCGACTGGGGTTCAAATGGAGAACGGGGGTTCATTGTTTGGCAGCAAAAGTGACATGAAGTTGTTGGGGTTCAAATGCGGTGATCAGGGATCATCTGCGCGAAAGAAAAATATTTGTGTTGGGGTTCAAGTAAAGAAAAAAATAATAACAAAAAAGAAAATTTCCAGTGGAGCGTAAATTGTTCGTTTTTTCTTAGTATTCAACCACTCTTCACCCTGATCATTTGAAAGTCGAGGTTGTTCATATCGACAAGTTCACAGTGGATTGAATAGGGGCAGCTGTCACACCTCAAAATTTGCCATCCTCTTCTTGAGACTAGTTTGGGGCATTGCATTTCATGTTTTAGGGCTTTAGGCATTGCATTTTGCATCTCATGTGAAAATGAGAAGGTCATCCTCCAAAGTCTTTTCAAAAGATGGGGAAGTTAGGTGATTCAAGCCTGAGGGTCTCTATGAATTGATCATCAACCATCTGAGGGTATGGGCTCCAATTAGGGTTTCTTGATTCTTCCAAGGTTTTTAGCATCATCTTATTTGCAAGGATATATCACCATCATCATGGTTCTATCATCATCAAGGGTTTCATAGTTCATCCTCAAGTTCCTCTGGATTAGGGTTGTGACCTCTGGTCAACTCTAATCAATGTAGTTCTTCCAACTAGGGTTTCTCAAAGAGATGAGGTATTTTCTTGGAATGAGGATCACATGATTATTATAAGGAGCTTACATGAGCTAGGAATTCATTTTGAAGCAATTTCACCAAGTGGTAGAGGCTCAAGTTGATCAAGACATTTCAAGGTCATCTGAGGACCAAAAGTCAATTGTGTAGTCAACTGAGGGCTATGAGGTGGGGAAATGAGTTGAGACACCTCAATCATGTTCAAATGGGATCTATTCATCATTCTAAACATCCATCTTGAAGATTCAAAGGTCATGGCAAAAGTTACTAAAAATGGAAAATGACCTATAATTCAAAGTTTCCAAATTTGGCAAGTTTTTGGTCCACTTTCAACTTGACTTTTCAATATCAAAGAAATTTCAAATGGATATTTGGTGAACATTGAAGTTGTAGACCTTTGTCCCCCCTTTTCAAAAAGTCCTAATTCATGTCCATGTGATGGATGGTTGAGGAGTTATGGTCATTTGATCATAAAATATGTATGGAAATTCAAAATGGCATAACTTTTGATATAATGCTTCAAATTGGTTCATTCTTTTTGCAAAGTGCTTCTCATGTTCAAGGCATCTCAAAATGACATCATTTGACTCAATTGTGCAAGCTAAGCCTCAAGGAATCATGGTCAAAAGTCACATTATTTCACATTTGTTCTAAGGATGGTATCATGCTACAAATCAAAATTCACAAAGAACCAAGGCAAGGCTTCACTTCAACATTCTTCATGGACCATATTGGAGTAAAAATGAGCCCTTGCCATGCATGAAAGAGGCGTGTATGTTCATTGTTTCACACATGTTCAAAATGAAGCAAATCTTCACCATTCATTCTTGGCTTAAGATGCAAGCAAAATAATCTTCAAATCCTGACCCTTGGTTGTTCTTGAGTGGATAAAGATCCTAGCATGGGGCTGAGCACGTGCATTATGGCCATGGGAGTTCATTTTGTAAAGACAAAGTCTCATACAACATATGATGTCAAGTTTCGATGATGACAAAAGACCACCATGCAAGTCTACGAACAAATGCATCACATTACCCACCATATCCTTTTTCACGTTATCCTAAAGCTACTATAATCTTTAAAGACATATAAACAAAGCGTGATCATGACCAAATATGTGAAAATCACTAACCACAGCTTTTTTGCAGATTTAAAGGCTTTGAGTCGACCATAGGGGTCAGCTCAAAGCTCACGGGTCGGCGCAAAGGCTCTAGGCAAACTGGAGGAAGTCAGCGCAAGAACCCTTTGCGTCGACGCATAGGGTCGACGCTTAACTCACGGGTCGGCGCAAAAATCCCTTGCGTCGACGCATGCAGTCAGCGCGTACCCCACGGGTCAGCGTGCGCTGACCCTATGGTCGACCGCTCGCGCGCAAACTCAGTTTTCTGAGTTATTTCAAAGTTTAAATTTCTGTTCTGTCTGTTTGGTTTTGTCTGCTACTATAAATAGAAGTAAAAACACTTCTATTAACCAACATTTGAATTTTTGAGTACAAGTGTTCAAGGAAACAAGAAAGAGTGAAATAGTTGTCAAAGATTCATCATCTTCATCTTCAACAGTCCAAAATTCATCAACTGCACACAATAACTTTTGATGCGATTTGTGACAGTTTGAAGGTGATAAGGTTCGAGGTAGCGATTGAAGAATCGGGTTCGAGTTGAAGTCTTGACAGGTTCTTTCTTGAATAAAACCATTAGGGTTTTATCCTCCAATACTGGTTTGCGTTTGGGGGTTTTTGGACGGATTGCTTCCTTATCATTCAGCTGAGCGAAGGTAACTGATAAGAGAGAGTCTTCATCAGTTTAGTAGCGGAGTCGGTGATTGAGCAGTGAAGAATCCGGGTTTGATTGTTCTTGTTCGTGATCAGCCGGGCCAAGGGATTGAAGAACGGAAGGTTCATCAACGAGAGGCAGGAAACGGAGGTCAAACATCAACAATCAAAGGTCTTGATTCATCTTGAATCAAGGGGAAAGGAGAAGAAGTATCATTCAACATATTGCGAAATTCTGTTGTTTACATACTCTGCACTCCTTGTAAAAACGATTAAACATCACAGGTTATATCTATTGATCAGCTCAATTCTATTTTTAGAATTGAGGGCAGACGTACCCCGAAGCGAGGACGGCGGGGGAACTGCCTCATCAAATCTCTGTCTTCTTTAAATTTTCTGCACAAGTTAATTTTCAGCTTAAAATTTAAGTGATTTTAGTTTAAGCAATTTTCTGACAAACATTGATTTAAGTTGAGAAAGTGTTGCAAACTGTTGTTGGAATACTAAGTACAATAACATATTGTACTAGGATAAATCGAAACACTTACTCAACTCAAAAATCACTCGGAGTGTTTGTGCACACCAAGTGTTTGCAAAATTGCCTAAGCTAAAGTTGCCTTAAGTTTGCATTGTATTTCAATTTGGTATTTTGACTCATTGGAACTAGGCTTGCAAATAAGTGAACTATATAATTGATTGTGCTTTGTGTGTAGTGAATTGTATCTCTTTTAATCCAATATCCATTAGCTTAACGCATATCCGGTTTTCCAATAACGGTTCGTTTTAGACTAATTTTCCTCGGCCGCTTCCGCATCTAAAAACAATTTTAAAACCAATTTTTTCTTTTAAATTGGTAGCGCCGACTAAAGTTTTTAATTGGAATCTATTCAACCCCCCCTTCTAGATCCTTGCCATAGTCTAACAAGTGGTATCAGGAGCTCCGGTTCACTCCGTGCTTCAAAAATACAACGTTGATAGAAAATGGCTAACGAACCTAAAGGGGCTTACAATAGAGCTCCCGTTTTCAATGGTGAAAATTATAGTTATTGGAAAGACTGTATGCGGGTGCACATAAATTCCATAGATAGAAAAATATGGAATGTTATTCTCAATGGTCCAATTGAAATAACCATGACCAATGAGAATAATGAAATAGTGCCTAAGCCTGAAGCACAATGGACCGATGATGATGAAAAGAAATACAACTATGATTGGAAAGCCAAAAACATCTTAATCTCCTCATTAGGGGTAGACGAATACTATCGTGTATCCCATTGTCCTACTGCTAAGGCCATGTGGGATTCACTTCAGATTGCCCATGAGGGGACGAACGATGTTAAATTGGCTAGAATCAATACACTAACGCAAGAGTTTGATCTCTTTTTCATGGAGCAAGGGGAAACCATTGCCGACATGCAAAAGAGATTCACTCATCTAATCAATCGATTACATTCACTAGGTAAACCTATTTCCAATGATGTTGCTACTAATAAAATCTTAAGATGTCTTAACAGGGAATGGCAGCCAAAAGTGACCGCCATCAAAGAGGCAAACGATCTTACCATCTTGGACTTAACAACATTGTTCGGCAAACTACAAGAGCACGAACAAGTTCTATTAAGCTTGGAACAACATGAAAGGAAAGATAAGAAAGACAAAGCCAAGGTGAGCGAAAAGAAATCAATTGCTCTAAAGACTTCCTCCTCAAAGTCTCAAGCAAAAGAGCAAAGTGATTATTCTACGAGTGACGAAGAAGAAGAGGACAAGAGTGAAGATATGGGGCTGTTCGTCAAACGCTACAACCGTTACGTAAGAAAGAACGGCATCCAACATTCCGAGAAGAACTTAGTTAACTTCCGGAAGCAATCTAGGTTCTCCAAAAATGATGACTCCAAAGGAAAAACAACTAGAGGGTCATGCTACAAGTGTGGAAAGCCGGGTCACTACAAACCGGACTGTCCGATGAATAAAAAGGCAAAAGAAAGAGATTCATACAAATCACATAAGAAACCATCAAAGCCAAGGAGGGCATACATTGCTTGGGAAAGCGATAGCGACTCCTCCGATGATGAAAGCTCAAGTGATGAAGATGAAAATGCAAATCTATGTCTCTCTGCTCATCAAAAGAATAAGAAGAAACAGGTACGACATGCTAAGTATGAAAATTCCTCTAGTATGTCTCATCATGAACTGCAAACTGTTTTTGAAACTCTCCACTGTGAAGCAAAAGAAGCCTTTAAAAGGCTTGCCTCAAATAAGAAAATTTTCTCTCACTTAGAACAAAAAATTCAAGAATCCGAAAGGAAACTTGAGGCACTTAAGGCTTCTATAGTGGAAAGCACAAAAACTAGTTATGAGGACCTTAAAAGTAGAATGATGAACTTTGGGTGTGATACTTGTTACATTTGGCAAAGTGAAGTAAGGAACCTAAAAGCCAAACTTAACAAGGCTCTTGAGCCCAAGATTACTTTTGCTATTGATAAATCTAATTTTCGAACAAGTATGGTTAATCCATATCAAAAGTACAAATATATTATAAAGGATGAAGATAGCAAAAGTAATCAAAATGAAAAGTTCTCTTGTCTTTATTGTTGCAAGAAGGGTCATTCCATTGCTAAGTGTAGATTTAGGAGATTTCTAGTTCCTAAAGGCATGTATCAATGGATGCCCAAATGCAACCAATTTGCTTCTCACCACTCAGGACCCAATAAGCCATTGGGTACCTCCTTTTGTTAATTATCTTATCACAGGTACAATGCCTCGAGACTACCGAGAGAAGATGGGTTCTCGATAGTGGATGCTCAAGGCATATGTCAGGAGACATATCTCTCTTCATTGACTTCGTGGCTAAGAAGAAGGGATATGTAACTTATGGTGACAACAACCGAGGAGCAATACTTGGTAAAGGTAGTGTAGGTAATCCCTCTTCCACTACTATTTCTGACGTATTGCTTGTCGAAGGTCTTAAACATAACCTACTTAGCATCAGTCAGTTATGCGACAAAGGATACAATGTATCATTTTCAAAAGATTGTTGCAAAATTGTGCATACTGATGATAAGAAGAGTATGTTTAATGGGCTTCGTGTGAACAATGTATATATGCTTGACTTAAATGAAGTATCGTTAACAAGTGACAAATGTCTTGTAACAATGAATGAAGATTCATGGTTATGGCATAGACGTTTAGCACATGTTAATTTCGACTTACTTAACAAAATAGTCTCAAAAGATCTAGTCCTAGGTCTCCCCAAAATTAAATTCACCAAGGATCACCTTTGTGATGCTTGTCAAAAAGGGAAGCAAACGAGGATTTCTTTTAAATCCAAAAACATCGTTTCAACAACGAGACCTCTCGAGCTTCTCCACATGGATTTATTTGGGCCATCTAGGATTAAGAGTCTAGGAGGAAACTATTACGGTTTCGTAATAGTGGACGACTACTCTCGATTTTGTTGGACTATTTTCTTAGTAAGTAAGAGTGACACATTCGCCGCCTTTGAACGATTTGCTAAGCTTTCTCAAAATAAACTAAACACAAATATTGTTGCAATTAGAAGCGATCATGGAGGTGAATTTGAAAATCACCTATTTGAAGAATATTGCGGTAACCATGGCATTGATCATAACTTCTCCGCTCCACGTACTCCTCAACAAAATGGGGTTGTGGAGCGTAAAAATCGAATTTTGGAAGAATTGGGAAGAACAATGATCAATGAAAGTGGCTTACCAAAATATTTTTGGGCCGACGCCATTAGTACGGCTTGTTACGTTTTGAATAGGGTGCTCATTCGCCCCATTCTAAACAAAACACCGTATGAACTTTTAAAAGGGCGAAAGCCAAATGTTTCTCACCTTCATGTCTTTGGTTGCAAATGTTTTGTGTTAAACAATGGAAAAGAAAACTTAGGGAAATTCGATTCTAAAGCCGACGAAGGTATCTTCCTCGGATACTCTCAATCTAGCAAAGCATATAGAATTTACAACAAGCGATTACTTACAGTAGAAGAGTCTGTGCATGTTACCTTTGATGAATCCAATCCGAGAAACGTCGGAAAGGATAGTGTTTTTCATGGTGCAGGTACATCTACCAAAGACATACTCAATGATGGCGAGCCGGGGATTGATCAACCCGACACAATCAAAATTGAGGAGGACAAAGATGTACACCATGATGAAACAGAAGTAGATCATCCGCCTTCAAACGATGATCTTCCTCAAGCTTGGAAGTCTTCCAAAGACCATCCAATCGACAACATTATCGGAGATATCTCAAAGGGTGTAACAACTCGGTCTAAGATAAGTAATTTCTGTTATCACTTCGCTTTCGTTTCGCAGATGGAACCTAAAAACCCTAAAGAAGCCCTACTCGATGAACACTGGTTTTTATCAATGCAGGAGGAACTTAATCAGTTCACCAGAAATGAGGTTTGGGACCTTGTCCCTCCTCCGCGAGATCATCGAGTAATCGGCACCCGATGGGTGTTTAGGAACAAGCTGGACGAAAACGGGGTAATAACCCGTAATAAGGCGCGTTTAGTCGCGCAAGGGTATAACCAAGAGGAAGGCATCGACTATGAGGAAACTTATGCGCCGGTTGCCCGACTCGAGGCTATACGCCTTCTCCTTGCCTTCGCTTGTGCAAAGGATTTTAAGCTATTCCAAATGGATGTTAAGAGCGCTTTCCTTAACGGTCACATTAATGAAGAAGTTTATGTCGCACAACCTCCGGGTTTCGAATCCCATGAGCATCCTGATCATGTTTATAAACTAAAAAGGGCCTTGTATGGTCTCAAACAAGCTCCTAGAGCTTGGTATGAGAGACTAAGCAAGTTCCTACTAGATCAAGGTTACTCAAGAGGAAAGGTTGACACAACCCTCTTCATTAAACGTCAAGGAAAGCACTTGATACTAGTGCAAATTTATGTGGATGATATCATTTTTGGATCTACTAACATGAAACTTGTGAGAGAGTTTTCTGACCTTATGCAGGGTGAGTTCGAGATGAGTATGATGGGGGAGCTCACATACTTCCTCGGTCTACAAATCAAACAGCTCAAAGAAGGAACCTTCGTGAGCCAGACAAAGTATTGTTTGGACCTTATCAAGAGATTTGACATGGCAAAAGCTAAAGCCATAGACACCCCCATGCCTACGTGTACCAACTTGAACAAAGACGAAGACGGTAAGGAAGTAGATGTAAAACGGTATAGAGGTATGATTGGTTCACTCCTTTATCTTACTGCTTCTCGTCCCGATATTATGTTTAGTGTTTGCATGTGTGCAAGACACCAATCATGTCCCAAGGAATCCCATTTAAAAGCCGTTAAACGGATACTTCGATATTTATCCGGTACTCCGAAGTACGGACTATGGTATTCCAAAGGTAATGATTGTTCTTTGGTAGGTTTTTCCGATTCCGACTTTGCCGGTTGCAAATCGGATAGGAAAAGCACAAGTGGCACTTGTCATCTATTTTCAAACTCTTTGGTTAGTTGGCATAGCAAGAAACAAGTTTCTGTCGCTTTGTCAACCGCCGAAGCTGAATACGTTGCAGCCGGTAGTTGCTGTGCCCAAATCTTATGGATTAAGCAACAACTATTGGATTTTAACTTAAAACTGGAACGTATTCCCATATTTTGTGACAACACGAGTGCTATTAACCTAACCAAAAATCCTGTGCTACACTCTCGCACTAAGCATATCGAAATTCGACACCACTTTCTTCGGGATCATGTAGAGAAAGGTGACATCGTGTTTGAACACGTAAACACTGAAAATCAACTAGCGGACATTTTCACTAAGCCGCTAGCAAATGAACCTTTCTTTCATATTCGCCGAGAACTTGGCATCCTCGATATTTCGGAACGGGCAGTCTAAACTGCTGTTTACATTCTCACATCTTAAGCCTTAATACTGTACTTCTAACAAATCTCTATTGTTGCAAGCACATGTCTAATGTTCACTAAGTCACTGTGGTATTAAGGTGATATCGTTCCTTTCTCTATATCTCTGCTAAAGCTCATGACTTCAAAATTTCATCTCAAAATGATGTGGTTTATATATATATTCCCTTAATATATTCATTTGGTTGTGTATTGCTGTATATACTGTTGCTTATGCATCAAACTAGTCATTGCATGTGGTAAACAGTGGAAAATGAAAACTTGTACAGTATGAGTCGACCGCACCAGGGTTATGGTCGACGCATGAAAATTAATTTCTGCATATTTTCAAAAATCAAACAGTATGCGTCGACGCATACAGGGGTATGGTCGACGCATCGCTGGAAAATTCCGTTTTTCTGCAGAAAAATTTGAATCATCACTCATGCATTTCATCATTAAATGTGCAATTACATTCCATTACCTTTCAAACTACCCACTACTTTGTAACTTGCACCTACCTAGTGGCTTTTGCTCTTTGATCTTCCATCTTCCCAAAACCCTAAACCTTTACACTATAAATTGGGAAAAACCCCTCTCTTGAAAAATCACTATCAAAACCCTCATTAAACCTTCTCTATACATCCAAACACTTGGCTTCAAAACCCTCTCAAATGGCTTCTTCATCACGCAGACCTTCCGGCAAGAGACCACGTGAGTCATCCGGTGTATCTCTTCCCATATCTGCCGTATCTCTCGTTCCACCTGCTCGTGTTGAAATCTTCAACAAAGACATAGGTAAACGAGGAGTTGTGCCACAACATGCGTTCTACAAGCTTACCGCTGAACGCATGCAACTCGCTCGAATCGTGGGCCTATTGCAGCATCAAGGCTTCCTAAATTTCTTGGAGTGCAATTCTCAATATAGTGAAGACCTTGTGCGAGTCTTCTACTCCGGTCTTCATGAGAACTTTCGGGGACACAAACTCTCCTCCAAAGTTGGCTCTGCTAAGGTATCAGTTAAATCAAACTTTTGGAATAGATATTTTGATTTGTCTGTGGATGATGCTGGAAACCCCCTGCCTGAGGTGACTGATTCTCACCACATTGATGGCTATGAGTTTAAGACTGCATTAAATGACATGTTGGAAGAGCCATATCCTGACGAGTTTGTGCAGAGTGACCTGTTCCCACGAACCGTCACTGCAGGCAAACTGGGCGCCGGGGAAAGGATTCTCCACTGGATTGTCTCACGCATCCTGCGGCCCAAGAAGGGCGGTCTCTCTAGAGTCGAACAGCCCGAAGTTCATTTGCTTTACATTCTGAAAAATAAGATAAAAATTAACTGGCCATACTACATTGCCAGTAGAATGTATGGCCTTCGGGATTCCGGACGAGGAACCGCTCTTACCTACGGATCCTTCATCCAAGAAGTCCTCACATCTGCCAATGTTAGTCATCCATCCTTCGCGCTCAAATCAATCTCACCTGACAAAGAGTTTAGCACAAAAACCATGTCTATGATGGGCTATCTATGGTGCAAGGAGCAGAAGAAATACAAGTTTGTTAGAAGAGGATATGTTTCTCCAAGGGTTGATAGTGATGAAAGTGAAGAACAAGATGATGAAGTGGAAAGAGAACAAGAAGACGAAGAAGAGGAAGAAGAAATAAGGCACAATGATGCTTACATTGGTGGAGACGCAAGTCCTTCACCAGTTGGCTTGCATGATCACTCCGGCTCTGCTTGGGTACAGCAGCCGGATACATATGAAGAAGATGCTCCAAAATGGGGTGGCTGGGGTGAATGGCAACATTCAGGTTGGACAACACAACGTGAATTTTACCAGCCATATCACCAGGTTGAGGAAGAACTTCCTCCATCCCCTCCACATCAAGCTGACTCTTCAGAGCTGTTGGAGATGATGCAAAGCATGCAACTTGCCCAACAAACATTCATGCAATCCCAAGATGACCGACTTGCTCAAATCAACAGTCAACTTCAAACCCAAAATGAGCGGCTCGAAAATCTCTCCACAAGCTTAAATGAACGATATGCAGATTTGGATCGGCAAGTCACCGGGAGTCTTAGGCATCTGGAAGGTGTCACCGATTACCTAGAAACTCTGGCTGACCCCAGCAGAAATCCAGGCGTATGCTACCATCCTGGACACCGTCACTTAAGACAATAGCCACTCATATGCACTTTACATCTTGCTTGTTGTTTTTGCATGTACCTTGTTGTTGTTTTGCCTGTCTATGCACCACAACTTCTTTATGTATTTTCTCATTCTTAATTAATGACTACTGCTAAGAAATGATATTTGTGTGATATTATTTCGTTGGTATCTACTACTGCCTGTGAATTTATCGTTGCAACCTTGAATAGTTACTCTGTCTCTCTTTTTGATGTTGTCAAAGGGGGAGAAAAATGCTGACATTGCTGACAAACTAACAGTCTGACAAACTGCAAATGGCCTTAGATTACAAAAGAAAGGGGGAGTGTGCAAAATGTGTTAATACTGCATGATGTTCGTCACGCTGAGTTATACGGGTTGTCATCATCAAAAAGGGGGAGTATGTAAAGACAAAGTCTCATACAACATACGATGTCAAGTTTCGATGATGACAAAAGACCACCATGCAAGTCTACGAACAAATGCATCACATTACCCACCATATCCTTTTTCACGTTATCCTAAAGCTACTATAATCTTTAAAGACATATAAACAAAGCGTGATCATGACCAAATATGTGAAAATCACTAACCACAGCTTTTTTGCAGATTTAAAGGCTTTGAGTCGACCATAGGGGTCAGCTCAAAGCTCACGGGTCGGCGCAAAGGCTCTAGGCAAACTGGAGGAAGTCAGCGCAAGAACCCTTTGCGTCGACGCATAGGGTCGACGCTTAACTCACGGGTCGGCGCAAAAATCCCTTGCGTCGACGCATGCAGTCAGCGCGTACCCCACGGGTCAGCGTGCGCTGACCCTATGGTCGACCGCTCGCGCGCAAACTCAGTTTTCTGAGTTATTTCAAAGTTTAAATTTCTGTTCTGTCTGTTTGGTTTTGTCTGCTACTATAAATAGAAGTAAAAACACTTCTATTAACCAACATTTGAATTTTTGAGTACAAGTGTTCAAGGAAACAAGAAAGAGTGAAATAGTTGTCAAAGATTCATCATCTTCATCTTCAACAGTCCAAAATTCATCAACTGCACACAATAACTTTTGATGCGATTTGTGACAGTTTGAAGGTGATAAGGTTCGAGGTAGCGATTGAAGAATCGGGTTCGAGTTGAAGTCTTGACAGGTTCTTTCTTGAATAAAACCATTAGGGTTTTATCCTCCAATACCGGTTTGCGTTTGGGGGTTTTTGGACGGATTGCTTCCTTATCATTCAGCTGAGCGAAGGTAACTGATAAGAGAGAGTCTTCATCAGTTTAGTAGCGGAGTCGGTGATTGAGCAGTGAAGAATCCGGGTTTGATTGTTCTTGTTCGTGATCAGCCGGGCCAAGGGATTGAAGAACGGAAGGTTCATCAACGAGAGGCAGGAAACGGAGGTCAAACATCAACAATCAAAGGTCTTGATTCATCTTGAATCAAGGGGAAAGGAGAAGAAGTATCATTCAACATATTGCGAAATTCTGTTGTTTACATACTCTGCACTCCTTGTAAAAACGATTAAACATCACAGGTTATATCTATTGATCAGCTCAATTCTATTTTTAGAATTGAGGGCAGACGTACCCCGAAGCGAGGACGGCGGGGGAACTGCCTCATCAAATCTCTGTCTTCTTTAAATTTTCTGCACAAGTTAATTTTCAGCTTAAAATTTAAGTGATTTTAGTTTAAGCAATTTTCTGACAAACATTGATTTAAGTTGAGAAAGTGTTGCAAACTGTTGTTGGAATACTAAGTACAATAACATATTGTACTAGGATAAATCGAAACACTTACTCAACTCAAAAATCACTCGGAGTGTTTGTGCACACCAAGTGTTTGCAAAATTGCCTAAGCTAAAGTTGCCTTAAGTTTGCATTGTATTTCAATTTGGTATTTTGACTCATTGGAACTAGGCTTGCAAATAAGTGAACTATATAATTGATTGTGCTTTGTGTGTAGTGAATTGTATCTCTTTTAATCCAATATCCATTAGCTTAACGCATATCCGGTTTTCCAATAACGGTTCGTTTTAGACTAATTTTCCTCGGCCGCTTCCGCATCTAAAAACAATTTTAAAACCAATTTTTCTTTTAAATTGGTAGCGCCGACTAAAGTTTTTAATTGGAATCTATTCAACCCCCCCTTCTAGATCCTTGCCATAGTCTAACACATTTTGCGTTTTGGCAATTGGCATGATGACTCACTAATCATGATTAGTACATGGCTAAAATGATTAGCAGTGTCATTAGCAAGGAGTATAAGTAGTGAAACCCTAATCATAAATGCCATAACTGCATTTTCAGATCTAGAATTGAAGAAACTCTCTCAAAATCTCTCTCTTCAAATTTGCATTTTCTTCACACAAACCTCAAAGATCATTGCAAATTCTTGATCCTCATACTTCACTGATCAAGAATCATCCATCGTTTGGTGCAATTCCTCAAGAAATCAAGTAGTTCAAGTGCATTATCATGATGATCGAATTTGGAAATTGAGGTGCATTCAAGAGGTTTCATCCATTTCTTTTTGCATAAAGCTTCAAAGGAAGTTCAAAGGAGGTGATCTGGAGCAGCTGAGCTCGTGAGATCGTGATTTCAGAGATCTCCATTTCCAGGTGACTTCATTTTCACTCTCTCCTTTTGTTGATTTTAGGTTATAGGATTGAAGATCTTGTTGTGTAGGTCATAAATATATGATTAGAATTGAGATTGAGTGAGTATTGAGGATTTAGTTGTGACTGGAAGTTTGGATCTGAAAACTTCTCTTCTTCGATTTGCAAAACCAAGGAAGAATTAGGAGAAACTAATAGGATATTTGGAATCAGCGTTGAAAAATGAGTGGAACGGTGGTGGTCTGGTGAAAAAATCCAAAAAATGTCCAATTGAGTCCCAATTTTTTTTTCATAGTTTTGAATTTGTGTCTACTTTTTTATGGTGTTAAACTCAAGAATTTTTGGTGTCTGGATTTTTATGTGGAAATTTTTGAATCAATATTGTGCCAAATTGATCTAGTGC
The DNA here is from genome assembly GCF_024323335.1 of Lathyrus oleraceus. NCBI lineage: Eukaryota > Viridiplantae > Streptophyta > Magnoliopsida > Fabales > Fabaceae > Lathyrus > Lathyrus oleraceus. The sequence continues at coordinate 247,811,355 of NC_066583.1, forward strand.
ATTCAATGCATTGTGAAATCCTCAATTTTGAACCTTTTGATCCACTCTTTTGCATACATGACATTCATAGATGACATGAATTATTAGTCACTGGTTTGGATTTTTTCTCACATGTTATCATCATTTTTGACACATAGAGAAAAATGTGACAATTTGTGTCCCATTTTTGACATTGAATTGGTGCATTTTTGTTCACATAGCATTTGCATCATTTTGGACTTGATCTTTTGCATATTGAACATTCATGGCATAGGGAACTCATACAGAAAAACCCAAAGTGATTGCATGCCTTTCTGATTTGATATGAATTTTCTAATTTGGAAGTTCATTTTGTGCATATTTTTGGTCATTACATTACATAAACAAGTTGAGGTACTTGATCATTGATTTGATGCTGGTCCTTTTGAGGACATTGGAGGGAGTGTTTGAATGTGTGATGTGCAAAAGGATGAGTCCTGGATTGGTCATTTACTTAGGTTTTGAGTCTTGTCTTTGTACTAGGGTTTTGACCCAATTTTGGGGTTTGTTCTTGGTCCATTTCTTTGACTTGGTTTGGGGTCTTCTTTGTGGTGTGATCCTTTTCCTCTTTTGCATTGGTTTGATCCCTGATTTGTGATTCAATTCATCTCATGCCATTGTTTGTTTATGCTTTGTTGTGTTTGATTGGATATACAAAAACTAACTTTGTCGCTTGTTTCAGGTGGATACTCATCATTGATGATTGGGTTTGTTCTCACCTTGTGAGATACCAAATGAATTGAGTTCTGACCTATTTTTGTTTTGTAGGGTTTTAATTGATATGGTGAGCTCATGAGCTTGTTTGAGTGTTAAGGCACTTATGCATTAAATTGTGTAACTGTTAGAGGGTTTCACTACTTGTCTTCTGGTTTTATGACTGAAGTATTAACTGTTTAGTCTTTGTACAGGTACCTTAGTTGCTTACTTGCTTTTGCTCTTGCTTGAGCATTGGATTGTGGCTGACACACCACTCAGGTAGTTAGCTTCTTACTCCATGTAGTCTGAAGTCCTGTCACCTTTTTGGCAGGCATTTTTGCTGGCAAGTCCTCCTTCAGAGGCTCTGTTTGTGTTTGTTTAAAATTGTGCCCAAAGACCTCCAAGGAGAGGCATGTGTTATTTGATAAGACCTCCAAGAGAAGAGGCAGTTGACGGATAAAAGGGATTAGTAGTCGATCCCCTGTTATTCAGTGTGTCGTTCTTTATGCTCGCACTACGTGCTGATGCTTCAGAACATGTGCCCCAGATCTTTTGTCCAGAGTCTGTCAAGTGGAAAAGGATCCCACTTTCTGGATCCCCACGCTTTCTATGTCATGAGCTCACCCTGGCCAGGGTTAAGAGCATGAGGTCTCATCCTCATCACCATTTTGATCAGCTTCACCTTGACGTTCAATGTTAGTGGTTAAGAGCTACAGATTACCCCTTTACAGTTTGGTTTATTTGTCGAGGTTGATATGACCCCTCTTGACTAAAGCCCACCCATTGTTTGAGACTATTGTATGGATATAGTGTGTGATGCTTGTTCACTTGTGTTGGTGTGATTATTTGCTTTCCTCTTCTCATCTCCTTTTCTGTAGGAGTCGTACAATTGACTTCTGAGGAAGTTGAACGTATGTAGAGTTTAGACTTGAGTTGACTCGCTTCCTGTGTGAGTTAAATTCTTGTTAGAGACCTCAACTTAGGGATATTGATTGCATGACAACTATTAAGCTCGAGTCTTAGTCTCCCTATTAGTTTGTTGTTTCCCCGGTCTCTGGTTAGGAGAGTGTTTTACCCCTGGTAAGGGGAACTACGTCGCCCTGATTCTCATACCAGATGAGATACGTAGGCAGGAGGTTGAGAGCAATCTATCCGGGCACCCTTTTCTTTGTTTTCGTGTGTGTTCACCCTTATTCTCGACTTGTGTTTACCGTTTCAAGCTTGTGTTTCCGGCATTTGCTGGCGTTGGTGTGAGTACCCGTTTGTTCAGCGTGTGTGTGTGGTATGTTCATACCTTTGGGAGATTTCTTCTGTTATTATTCGGGGTTCACTAGTTGGGGTTCATCTTTGGGGTTCATTCGTGACGATTGTTATTCACGTGGGGTTCATATTGGGGTTCATCTTTGGGGTTCATTCGTGATGATTGTTATTCGCTTGGGGTTCATCTTTGGGGTTCATTTATGGTGATCGATTATACATATCGGGATTTATTCTGGATATTTGGTTACTTTGTTGGGGTTCGTTCTGATAACCTTTTTCTTTGGTGTTCGCTGGTTAGCGTTTGTTATTGTTAGTAGTCGGGTGTAAGTCCATGTATTGGCATTCTGTTTCCATTTTGTTATTGTTAGGAGTCGGGTGTAAGTCCATGCATTGGCATTCTGTTTCCGTTTTTGTTATTGTTGGGAGTCGGGTGTAAGTCCATGTATTGGCATTCTGTTTCCTTTTGGGTGTTTCTTTTGACGTCTCGGTGTCCCTTTTTGGTGTCTTGTTTCAGCGTGCGTTAGCCGAGCTACGAGTGCTCTGATTCTCCTCTGGATAGAGAAAATACATAGGCATAGGATGCGATGTCTTAGCGAGCATGTCGCCTTTTCCCGAACTACGTTGACTCTGATGTTTGTTTCTGACAAACTACGTAGGCCTAGGATGCGACATCCTGCCGAGTCCACTTCCTCCGTCCTCTTTCTCTCCCCCACCTGTTTATTATTCCAGTTTGTGCAGTTTATTTGAGCAGTTTATTAGCAGCAACCCTTTTCTTTCCCTTTGAGTTATCTTTTGAGCGTGGATCCCGTCGAATACGGCGGACGTGAGGGGTGCTAACACCTTCCCCTTACATAACCGACTCCCGTACCTTGTAATCTCTGGTCGTAAGACCGTTCCTTTCCCTTTCTTAGGTTAGTCCTGCGCTCCCTTTCCGTCATAGGATGAATAGCGTCGGTGGCGGCTCTGTTTTTTCCCCACCGGTTGTTTTTCGCGTTGCGACATGGGGAACATTCTGTTATCGAGTGATGCCCTTCGGTTTAAAGAACGCCGGAGCCACGTATCAACGAGCTATGACTACCTTGTTTCATGATATGATGCACAAGGAGATTGAGGTATATGTTGATGATATGATTGCTAAGTCAAGAACGGAAGTTGAACATGTAGAGCACTTGTTGAAGCTTTTCCACCGTTTGAGAAAGTACAAGCTTCGTCTGAACCCCAACAAGTGTACATTTGGAGTCCGTTCTGGCAAGTTATTGGGCTTTATTGTTAGTGAAAGAGGTATTGAGGTTGATCCTGCAAAGGTCAAAGCAATACAAGAGATGCCTACACCCAAAACTGAGAAGCAAGTCCGAGGTTTTCTGGGCCGCTTGAATTATATTTCTAGATTCATATCCCACATGACTGCCACATGTGCGCCAATATTCAAGCTCCTCCGGAAAGATCAGTCTCATGATTGGACCGAGGATTGCCAAAAAGCTTTCGACAGTATTAAAGAGTACCTATCTGAACCTCCGATCCTGTCTCCGCCCGTGGAAGGAAGACCTTTGATCATGTATCTGACTGTTCTTGAAGACTCAATGGGCTGTATCCTTGGTCAGCAAGACGAATCAGGGAAGAAGGAGTATGCTATTTACTATCTGAGTAAGAAGTTCACTGATTGTGAGTCTCGATACTCAATGCTTGAGAAAACATGTTGTGCTTTGGCTTGGGCTGCTAAGCGCTTACGCCAGTATATGATAAATCGTACGACCTGGTTGATATCCAGAATGGACCCAATTAAGTATATCTTCGAGAAGCCTACTTTAACTGGGAGGATTGCTCGTTGGCACATTAAAGGTATTAAAGGCTATTAAAGGTAGTATCTTGGCTGACCACTTGGCACATCAGCCGATTGAAGATTAACAGTCAGTTCAGTATGACTTCCCAGATGAGGAGATTCTATATTTGAAAATAAAAGATTGCGATGAGCCTACACTCGATGAAGGGTCAGAGCCTGGTTCCAAATGGAGTATGATATTTGATGGCGCTGTAAATCAATATGGAAATGGTATTGGGGCAGTGATTATTACTCCTCAGGGCACACATATTCCTTTTATAGCAAGGCTAACTTTCAAATGCACGAAGAATATGGCTGAGTATGAGGCATGTATTATGGGTTTGGAGGAATGCATTGATTTAAGGATCAAGCATCTTGATGTATATGGTGATTCGGCCCTTGTTGTTAATCAGATTAAGGGTGAATGGGAATCGAATCAACCTGGTCTCATTCCATATAGAGATTATGCAAGGAGGATTTCAACGTTCTTTACTGAGGTTGACTTCCATCATATTCCTCGAGATGAGAATCGGATGGCAGATGCTCTTGCTACGCTAGCTTCGATGATTATGGTGAAACTGTGGAATGAAGTCCCCAATATCACTGTAATGCGCTTGGACAGACCAGCTCATGTGTTTGCAGTTGAAGAGGTAAAAGATGATAAGCCGTGGTATTATGACATCAAGTGTTTCCTTCAGAACCAGGTTTACCCGCCTGGGGCATCTGTGAAAGATAGGAAGACTTTGAGGATATTGTCAGGTAGTTTCTACCTCAATGGCGAGGTGCTTTATAAGAGAAATTTTGACATGATTCTGCTCAGATGCGTGGATAGACACGAAGCAGACCTGTTAATGACTGAGGTCCATGAGGGTTCATTTGGTACTCATTCCAATGGACATGCCATGGCTAGAAAGATGTTAAGAGCAGGCTACTATTGGCTGACAATGGAGTCTGACTGCTGCAAATATGTGAAGAAATGCCACAAGTGTCAGATTTATGCGGATAAGATTCATATTCCCCCGACACTTTTCAATGTGATTTCTTCACCATGGCCTTTCTCCATGTGGGGAATTGACATGATTGGCATGATAGAGCCAAAGGCGTCTAATGGGCACAGATTTATTCTCGTAGCAATTGATTACTTCACCAAGTGGGTTGAAGCGGCATCGTATGCAAACGTGACCAGGCAGGTGGTCGTGAAGTTTATCAAGAATCAACTCATATGCCGATATGGTGTGCCAGATAAGATCATTACTGATAATGGATCTAACTTGAACAACAAAATGATGAAAGAGCTGTGTAGTGAGTTCAAGATTGCGCATCATAATTCCTTTCCTTATAGACCCAAGATGAATGGGATTGTTGAAGCTGCTAATAAGAATATCAAGAAGATTATCCAGAAGATGGTTGTCACGTATAAGGATTGGCATGAGATGTTGCCATTTGCTTTACATGGATACCGTACGTCTGTCCGCACTTCAATAGGGGCAACCCCTTTCTCTCTTGTTTATGGCATGGAGGTTGTACTCCCAGTAGAGGTGGAGATCCCATCAATGAGAGTCTTGATGGAGGCCAAGTTGACTGATGCTGAATGGGTTCAGAGTCGTTATGACCGGTTGAATTTGATAGAAGAGAAGAGATTGACTGCCATGTGCCATGGTCAGTTATATCAACAAATAATGAAGAAAGCTTTTGATAAGAAGGTCAAGCCTCGTGTGTTCCGAGAAGGTGACCTAGTGCTCAAGAAAGTCTTGTCTTTCTCGCCCGATTCCAGAGGCAAGTGGACTCCAAACTATGAGGGTCCATATGTTGTTAAGAGAGCCTTTTAAGGCGGTGCTTTGATACTTACAACTATGGATGGGGAGAATTTCACTCGTCCTGTGAATTCAGATGCAGTCAAGAAATACTTCGCCTAGAAATAAAAACAGAATAGTTCGCTAAGTTGAAAACCCGGAAGGGCGGCTTAGGCAAAAATGAGCGTCTCGGTGGATTGAAAACCCAAAAGGGCGGTCCAGGCAAAAGTTAGAGACATAAAAAATGAATATTTGTATCCCGCTAGATTGAGTACCTCATCCTGGGGCAATCTAGGCAAAAATTAGGGATTTGGCAAGTAACTGCATCCTGACAAGACTTTGTTCTACAACTGTCATCCGTCAGAGATTCTTGCTCATTCGTCATCAACCGAAGCTTCGAATACATCGAATTCAGAATTGGTGGAGAAATGGTCATTATGTTCAATGTAGCCCTTTTCCAATATATATCACCCATTTCAAATTTGTAAAGATCTATGGGGTCTTGCCATTTGCAGACTACCATTCTATCAAATAAACTTGAGCCTTTTATCCAATTATTTGCACTCGTATTTGTTTATATTCAACAAACATTTTGCATGCTTTTAATTGAGAAAATATCATTGTTTCGAAAAAATGATTTTTTCATAACTTGTTTTTAAACAAAGTAAACATTCACAATGATGAAAAGGATACTTAGGAGATCCTCAGTGCTCTCCAAAGGATAGTATGATCTCCAACAGGGTAAGACAGTTGTTCATATTCCTGAAATGACTGTATCTTCTTCCTCCAAAGTCTTTTTGTGGTTTATCCTACTGAGTGGTATGCTTGTTGAGATATTCGCCACTCCCCCTTCAGCGGAGTAACAACCTTTCCTCCTCAGCAGATATGATCTCCTTGGTGGGTACTGCACTTGGTGGTTGATCCCCAGAATCCCTTTATCCCTTGGATAGATTCCCCACTGGAGTTGCTTATATGGCATATTTTACTTGTGCAATAAATTCCTTTCCCCAGTGGGAATGACTGATGATTCATCCCCTGCGGAGGTCTTTGCTTCCTGGTATCTTTGATTCCTGGCAGATTGGGTACTCCCTGGTGATTTTGGCTTTCTCTCTTGAGATGTAGTACAGGATATTTGTACTCCTTGGAGCCGTTTGTGTTAGAAATGTCTATTTGTCAGCATTCATCATACATAAACCACGCATGTGTACATATAATTTTCAAACATTCGGATATTCATATTGCATTCTTTGCCATATATTTTTGTTTGTTATCCTCTGCTAGTGGGTAATACAATCCCCAAGCAGATGTCGGTGTCTGATCCCTCAATGTAGAGTCAACCCCTTAAGCAGAAATTGTTTATCTTTCCTTCCGCGTTCCCCACTGAGTTATATCCTCGTGGACGACGGTTGTTTTCGTTTCCTCCCAACACATATATTGGGACGGGTTTCCCTATTGAGTTATATCCTCGCTAGGATGAGTCTTGATTCAGTTTGCCTCTTTGGTTTGATCCTAAATTGGCCTCTTATGACTGTTTCCTGTGTTTCCCCGTGGTATAAATGAATAATTGCTCAGCAATCAGTAATCATTCATCTTATCCCCGGCGGAGTCTGTGATTTTCTACCCTTATACCGGTAGTTGTCCCCTGTTTTCTCACCTTTACAGAGTTAACCTCCTTGTTCATCCTAATCGATGACGGTTACTCTTCCGTGGTTTTCTACCCAGTATCTGGTAGATGTAATCCCCTCCTTGATGATTATCATTATCCAATATTCGATGATGATATTCCCCTTCTCCTAGATAATTGCTCTGATTAGAAAATTTATCCCCAACAAATCATCTTTCATACCGGTCGCCGGTAATGTTTGTTGCTCCCCTTCAATGGTCATCATTATATACCTATTTTCGGTATCCCGATGCCTTTCTCTTTGTCGGTCGATTTATCCTTTATTAACCCAATAACCGGTTGTGGATAATCTTCCATGCGAGTATATTATCTACGTTCTGACGGTAATAGATAATATATCTCATGCACTCTTTGGTCGAAGCCTTTTGTTCTTCCCCAGTTGAGTAAGATTCGTATCCCTGTTTTGGAATCGAATGTCCATCCCTTAATCGAGTTTGCTTTTTGCCCTCTTTTTGGATGATGAGTCTTTTGGGAATATTCCCCAATTCACGCTTTGGTAGGTCACCTATTATATACCTAGTAACCGGCATCCTTGGTGTTCCTTCCTTCTGCTCCCTTTTATGATTTTTTGTCCCCTGTGGAGTCAGATTTTTCCTGAGTTGAGAAATACCTTTTAGGTCTTCCTCAGATGATTTGGTCGATTGATATCTATCACCCTTATATCGGTCTTAGATATTCATTCTTCCCGAGCGTGTTGTTCTCTCACCCTTATACCGGTGTTCAGACCACACGTCTCTTTGAGCATATTACCCAGTAACCGGTAATACCTCATCCCCTTGCTTCCCCAGGAGAGTGTTGTTGGGATCTTCCTCAGCTGAGTCCTTAGTGGACATCCTCACCTGAGTCCGAATTTTTATCCAAAGTATCCATTGTGGATAATTTTGGCTGTATTGGCATATTCCCCAATACGGACGTCTTCGAGCCAGCTCGAGTCTTTCCATTGGATTTATTCCCTTTGGAATTTTGTTCCCCAAGCTTTGAGTCGTGACCTGCTCACGCGTTTTCATCCCTTTACTCCCCGTTAAAGTCTCTGCCCCATAGAATGAATTATTCATGGGAATTGTTAATTCTTCTACTAATCTTTGCCTTTGTGGACACATACCCCCACTGAGTGTTACCACTTGCATGCATACATATGCATCATAAGGTCTCTTAGGGACCAAAATTCATCTCTTTGTTATTATTTAAGCCCATTCTACCTCGTCGAGACGAAAATTTTAACCTTCATTTCTCCGGTTAGAATGACCTTAACTAGGGGCATCTGTAAGACCCTAATTTTGTCCCTAAGATCCCTCATGGCATCATAACATTGCATTTGGCATTGCCTCAAGGATCATAAGCATCTTGGTTCCCCTTGCCTTTGGGTGGGATCCCTTGTGAGTGATTTGAGATCACCAAGCATGCTTGAATAGTATATTATTGCTTTTCTTATTTTTGTTTACTAACCAAAAGCACACAAATATGTCACTAACATCTTTTGTTTGTAGCTTAAGCAATCACAAGGTCCAAAGTTTCAAGAAGGTCACCTGTGCAGAGACATGGCCAAGAGAAGATGATGGCAAGCATGGTAATAGTTCCCAAATCTCTCTTCCATCAAATATGCCTCCCTAGTATCTCAATTCATTGTTTTAATCAAAGCAAGTCAAAGGGTTTGAGGTTTGTGCCCCATGGAAACCCTAATTCATCTATGCACCACAATGCCTTGCTCTTGAAGCAACCTCAGCCCATGATCAAATAAAATTAAGGGAAGTTATTTAATTCATCATTTCATGCATATTTGAACTTATTTGAGTGTCCTCAATCATCAATTCATCAAGATATGGGTTGTGGACTTGAGAAGTTGATCAGTCAATCCATCTGACTATTTTGAAATGCACTGAGACCTGACTTTTTATGTGTTGGTCAAATGGAGATGGTTCCAAAATCAAATATGTTCTTAAGTACAATATGAACAACTTTCATGTTCATCACAAATTGATTTGAAGCTTGTAAGGCCATCTCCCATTCCAATACATTATAGGTCATTTTAACTGAAACCCTAATTTTAGGTCAACTTCCCAAGGACATAACTCATTCATTTTTTATGATTTTGAGGTGGGATCAAATGAATTGGAAAGCTTAAGATGTCTACTTCAAATGTTATGTTGAGAAAAATTTACAAATCTCAAAGAAAATACATGTGATAATGCAAGACATTATAGGTCCTTTTTGACCAAATGCATTAAAAGGCAAAAAAGTCCAACTTCAAGTGCCCATAACTCCTTAATCAAAAATCCAAATGATTAAATATTTAAGTCCATCGTGACATGTTTATGTTAGAGGTTGTTCCATTTGAGGCTTGCATCATCAAAATATAAGGGCTTGAACATTGGCCAAATTTGGAAACTTTGCATTGACATGTTTTGCACATCACACTTTAAACTCAAATTTCATAAATTTCCACACTCCAAATGGATTTTTTCCCAACATAACAATTGTTCCTTACATAAAGACCTTTCCAACCATTACTCACATGATCATATTTGGATTTGGCAAATGGTATTTTCGAAGAGTTGAACATTTAGGCATAATTATGGAATGCACATGAAATCTTGATACACAAGCAATTGCCATTCAAACTACACGTCCAATTCAACTTGGTTTGCATTCAGCATGCATTTGCATCAGCTTTTGGGCTTTGCATGCGCCTGTACAGGCCCATGCGTGAAGGATCCAAATTCCATGCACATGAGAATTCACCTTGCTTGCAGTTTGTTTTGCTATAAATAGAAGGGTTCAACTTCATTCAAACTCAACCTAAAGGAGCCTGAAACCCTGCTGAAGTGATTCCCCAACCTCACCAAACAAGCAATTTCCATTTTTCTTCAAATTTTTCAGATCCAAAATTCAACTTCATCGGTTGAATTCTTAGATCTAAAGCTTCTAAACCTTCATCATTCATCTCACTGATCTTCTGTTTTGGCAAAGCAAGCAAGGAATTGAGCTCAAGTAACCAGAATTCAAGCTTACTCTTCAACTGGTATTTCATTCGAATCTCATCATGCATTGACCTATTGGCTTAGATCTTGTGTTGGCTGAAGTCCTCTCAATAGAGGCATCATGTTTATGCATTCAATTTTTGAAATCCATTGAGTTCATGATGAACACCACAGAACTTCCATCTCTGATTTCTCTTAACATAGAGATCTAGAGTGGAATTGAGTGGCACAGGGATGATGTACATCATCCCAGCTTTCTAAAGATGTATAGATCGTGCATTTTCATTAAGGTTTGGATCTCTGCAATTTTGGCCGGAAAATCCAAGCTCACCGGAGAAGACGGTGGCTCCGGTGGCTGTCCTATTACCAGATGCATTTTTAATCTTGGCCTTTGATTGTTATGACTTTTATTTAATCCACGTGTGGTTGCATTGACTGTGGAACATGTTGGACGCGCACCTCTAGATGCTTGGATCTGCCAGCTCAATTAATGAGCTCAGATCCAAGGGCTCTCGTTTTTTGCCATTTCTTATTTTTTGATTTTATTTTCTTTAATTCCCTTTTATTTCAAAAATTGATATCTCTCTCATTTTTAATCCAAAAATTATGGGACCAATTGCATTAGTCTCAAAATAAACTCTAGTTTCTATTTCTGATTTTTAATATTTTTTTATTTTGTCATTTGATATTTTTTGTGAATTTTTTCTTTTCTGGTTATTTTTAATTCATTTTAAATAGTTTTTGATATTCAAAAAATAAAAAAATATTTTCCTAACCTATTTGAATGATGATGGATCTATGAAAAATATTCTCATCAATTTTTAAATTGATTTGAGATTTATTTGAGATTTTAGTTCAATTAGGTTATTTTTATTCATTTTTAATTGATTAAAAATAGTTTCTGACTTTTAAAAATGCTGAAATTTTTTGTCAAACTTTGTTTGACCTTGTTGAACTTAGGATAAATTACTTGGACCTTTCAAGGTTGATTTGAAGTGATTTTGAAGTTTAACCTTTCCATTATTTTTAAATCAAGTTTATTTTAATATTGAAAATACCAAAAATATTATGCTTATTGTTTGATCTCCAATCTTCATCTCATTTCTGATATATCATTGTTTGACTTTGACTTTCAATGTCATTTGGTCAATACATATGGATTGGTACATATTATTTCATCTTATGCATCTTTATCTTTCCATTTCCTTATCCTTTCTTCATCTTCTTCTTCATCTTCTTCTTCTTCTTTCCTTTTGATCAATGAGTTGAAGGTTGATAAGTTGGCATTGATTAGGGAGACTTAATCTTCCTTGATTCAAATTTAATTCATCTTGATCAATTGATCAAGTGAATGGCTTTGCATTAAGGATAGGTTGTCTTCTAAATCATGCAAAAGGCTTAAACCAATACAAGATCAATTCTCTTTTTTCTTTTTGGCATGGCAAGTTGTTGGAACTTGGTTCACTAATCAAGACTTCTAACTTGTGTTGTTGCCTACATTATTATTGACCGGCCTCAGATAGTTGTGACTTCTACATAAGTCCAATTACGATTGCTTAACATAGCGCTAAATATGCCTTATGGCACACTAACTACTAACACTAACTATTGACAACTAACATTTACTTTTTGCTCTTTACTTTTATGCAATTTACTATTCTTGCACATATTATCCATTTGCTTTTCTCTTTGCTCACTTGAGCACATGTTTATGTTAATGCCATTTTCCTTTTGCCCACTTGAGCACATAATTGTGTATATATTATTATGCTTGTGTTTTGTTTTGATTGTTGTGAACCAAATGCAATGAAATGGACTTAGTTTCTAGGACTTTCCCTGTGCAAAGAATGGAGAATTGGACTTAGATTCTAGGACTTTCCTTATGCAAAATTGGAGTAAATGGACCTTAATGAAGAAGATGGATTAGCAGGACCAAATCTCTAAACTCACTCTTGTCCATTCTTGATTTACTTCATGGAACTTTTGATGCGTGTGTTTCTGTGCTAGGGAATTCTACTTGAACTTAATTGGAGGACCATTGCCATGATCATTCAAAGTGAAAGATACAAGACACATTGAGGATCTCTTATGAGACTTGTTTGATTGCTTATGCTTTGTGATTGCTTATTCCAAAGGATGGGAGCTACTTGGATCATAAATATGATCTCAAGAGAGGAACTCCTTATGTGGTTTTGTTCTTTTTCCCCTCACCTCTTGTATGTTTAGGATTTAGCCCTTCTTCTTCTTCTCTCCACTCTAACCCAAGCCAAAACTCTTTGTGCAAACATTTAACCATGTTTTTTTTAACATTAGAAACCTAAGCCTTATGCTTTTGATTTTCAAACTTTCTTTTCATAACACTTATTTTGAATTTAACTTTTAAGTCAACTTTGACCATTTTTGTATATACTTCTAATTGGTAAATATAACTCATTCAAATACTTTTTTTGTGGTTCCAATGGCCACTTTCTTAATCAAAATCTTTCATAACCTTTAGCTATTAGGTTTGAGTTATCCTTGTGGTAGATGTAATACTCACCTATATCCTTAGTGATGGACAATAAGTCTTCTATGCTTATTATAGGGTTAACCCCTCACTAGTATGTTGAAGTTATCCTCACATGGTGGATTTGTGGTTTTAGGTTGAGTTTTCTCCCTTGGATAACAAAAGACCTTAAGGCTTTTGGACCAATCAATTCACCCACTTGTTTTGAGATTTTTACCCCGAACTACGAGGTTTTGATACTAATCTTTTTTAAGATGGTACGTAGGTAATGGGTTTATCCATCCAAACACAAAAATGTAAATAATTTGTACATTCTCTTCTTATCTCTTCAATCATGTTTGCACAAAATTTTTTTTCCACAAAACAAACAACCTTCACAACAAGTATGAAAAGGGCTCCCTAGGATGCTTTGGGTGCCTAACACCTTCCCATTGCATAACCAACCCCCTTACCCAGATCTCTGTTTCTTTTACTAGTTTTTGTTAAAACTATTAGGTTTTTGTTCGCTTTCTAACCATTCCTTTGGATAAATAGAAGTACGGTGGCGACTCGACTTGTATGATTTACCTTGGATTTAGTCAATATCTCTAATGGTAACGAATACCCCGCTACAATTATCTATTACCGTCAGAACATAGATAATATACTCGCATGGAAGATTATCCACAATCGCTTACTGGAATAATGAAGGATAGATCGACCGACAAAGAAAGGCATCGGGATACCGCAACTAGGTATATGATGATGACCATTCAAGGGGAGAAACAACCATTACCGGCACTCGGTATATGAAAGATGACTTGCTGGGGATAAAACTGCCTGATTAGAGCAATTATCCAAGAGATATATCACTGGGGGTGAAGGACTTATCAATACCGAATATTGGATAATGATAACCGTCAAGGAGGGGATCACATCTACCGGATACTGGGTAGAAAACCACGGAAAGGTAACCGTCATCGATTAGGATGAACAAAAGATTAACTCTAAAAGGGATGAAATAGGGTTTACAACTACCGGTATAAGGGTAGAAAACCACAGACTCCGTCGAGGATAAGATGAATGATTACTGATTACTGAGCAATCATTCATTTATACCACAGGGAAGCGCAGGAAACAATCACAATGAAGCCAATCTAGGATCAAACTAAAGAGGCAAACTGAATCAAGACTCGTCCCAATGAGGATATAACTCAGTGGGGACTCTCATCCCAATATATGTGTTGGAAGGAAACAGAAATAATCATCATCCACGAGGATATAACTCGGTGGGGAATATGGGAGGAAAGATAAACACTTTCTGCTTAAGGGGCTGACTCTATATGGGGAGTTCAGACACCGACATCTGCTTGGGGAAATGTATTACAAACTAGCAGGGGACCGCAAACAAAGATATATGGCAAAGAATGCGATATGAATATCCGAATGTTTGAAAACTAGATGCACACATGCGTAGTTTTATGTATGATGAATGCTGACAACTAGGCATTTCTAACACCAACAAGTCCATCGAACAAGTACAACCATCCGATACTACATCTCAAGAGAGAAAGTCAGGATAACAAAGATCTCCGCAGGGGAATGAGCAAAACATTCCAGCTGGAGGCAAAGATCATAAAAAATCCGCTATTGAAACACTCCACTAGGGAAATCATCAGAGGGGATCATGGAACTCTGTGGGGAACAACCACTAAATCAGAAATTTCCAAAGCTCATCGAACACTGTCCCAAATAATGAAATCACATCTCCCGAGGAGGAAGAATCACTATTCTGCTGAAAGAAGGATGGAGGAATAAATCTTCCCAACACTCTGCTAGAGGGAGAAACCACAAAAGGCTCAGGAGGAAGAGGACACCAACATGCCAGGAATATGAACAACTGCCTTACCCTGTCAAGAATCTTACCATCCTTGGGAGAGCACTGAAGGCATTCCCAGTATCCTTATGTCATTGTGAATGTTCACTTTGTTTAAAAACAAATTATGAAAAATTTGATTATTTAAAACAATGACATTTTTTTCAATTAAAACATGCAAAACATTTGTTGAATAGCAACAAATAAGAGTGCAAATAATTGGATAAAGGCTCAAGTTTATTTGATGGAATGGTAGTCTGCAAATGGCAAGACTCCATAGATCTTTAAAAAATTGAAATTGGTGATATGTATTGGAAAAGGGCTACATTGAACATAATGACCATTTCTCCACCAATTCTGAATCCGATGTATTTGAAGCTTTAGTTGATGATGAATGGATGGGAATCTCTGACGAATAACAATTGTAGAACAAAGTCTTGTCAGGATGCAGTTACTTGCCAAATCCCTATTTTTTGCCTAGATTGCCCCAGGGTGAGGTACTCAATCTAGCGGGATACATACATTCATTTTTTATGTCTCTAACTTTTCCCTGGATCGCCCTTTCAGGTTTTCAATCCACCGAGACGCTCATTTTTTCCTAAGCCGCCCTTTCAGGTTTTCAACTTAGCGAGCTATTCTGTTTTTATTTTTAGCCGAAGTATTTCTTGACTGCATCTGAATTCACAGGACGAGTGAAATCCTCCCCATCCATAGTTGTAAGCATCAAAGCACCGCCTGAAAAGGCTCTCTTAACAACATATGAACCTTCATAGTTTGGAGTCCACTTGCCCCTGGAATCGGGCGCGAAAGACAAGACTTTCTTGAGCACAAGGTCACCTTCTCGGAACACACGAGGCTTGACCTTCTTATCAAAGGCTTTCTTCATCCTTTGTTGATATAATTGACCATGGCACATGGCAGTCAATCTCTTCTCTTCTATCAAATTCAACTGGTCATAACGACTCTGAACCCATTCAGCATCAGTCAACTTGGCTTCCATCAAGACTCTCATTGATGGGATCTCCACCTCTACTGGGAGCACAGCCTCCATGCCGTAAACGAGAGAGAAAGGGGTTGCCCCTGTCGAAGTGCAAACAGAGGTACGATATCCATGTAAAGCAAACGGCCGCATCTCATGCCAATCTTTATACCTGACAACCATCTTCTGGATAATCTTCTTGATATTCTTATTAGAAGCTTCGACAACCCCGTTCATCTTGGGTCTGTAAGGAGAAGAATTATGATGCGCGATCTTGAACTCACTACACAGTTTTTTCATCATTTTGTTGTTCAGGTTAGATCCATTATCAGTAATGATCTTATCTGGCACACCATAACGGCATATGAGTTGATTCTTGATAAACTTCACAACCACCTGCCTGGTCACATTAGAGTATGACGCTGCTTCAACCCACTTAGTGAAGTAATCAATTGCTACGAGAATAAATATGTGTCCATTGGACGCTTTCGGTTCTATCATGCCAATCATGTCAATTCCCCACATGGAGAAAGGCCATGGTGATGAAATCACATTCAGAAGTGTCGGGGGAATATGAAACTTATCCGTATAAATCTGACACTTATGGCATTTCTTCACATATTTGCAACAATCAGACTTCATTGTCAGCCAATAGTGGCCTTCTCTCAACATATTTCTAGCCATGGCATGTCCATTGGAATGAGTACCAAATGAACCCTCATGAACCTCAGTCATCAACAGGTCTGCTTCGTGTCTATCCACGCATCTGAGCAGAACCATGTCAAAGTTTCTCTTGTAGAGTACATCACCATTAAGGTAAAAACTTCCTGATAATCTCCTCAGAGTCTTCCTATCTTTCACAGATGCCTCAGACGGGTAAGTCTGGCTCTGAAGGAAACGCTTAAAGTCATAATACCATGGCTTATCATCTTCCACTTCCTCTACTGCAAATACATGAGTTGGTCTGTCCAAGCGCATCGCAGTGATATTGGGAACTTCATTCCAGAGTCTAACCACAATCATCGAAGCAAGCGTAGCAAGAGCATTTGCCATCCGATTCTCATCTCGAGGAATATGATGGAAGTCAACCTCAGTAAAGAACGTTGAAATCCTCCTTGCATAATCCCTATACGGAATGAGGCCAGGCTGATTCGTTTCCTATTCACCCTTAATCTGATTAACAACGAGGGCCAAATCACCATAAACATCAAGATACTTGATCCTTAGATTAATGCGGGCCTCATACTCAGCCATATTATTCGTGCATTCGAAAGTTAGCCTTGCTGTAAAAGGAAAATGTGTGCCCTGGGGAGTAATAATTACTGCCCCAATACCAATTCCATATTGATTTACAGCGCCATCAAATACCATGCTCCAACGGGAACCAGGCTCTGGCCCTTCATCTAGCATAGGCTCATCACAATCTTTCATTTTCAAATACAGAATCTCCTCATCCGGGAAGTCATATTGAATTGACTGATAATCCTCAATCGGTTGATGTGCCAAGTGGTCAGCCAAAATATTACCTTTAATAGCCTTCTGAGCTCGATACTCAATATCATAATCAGATAACAACATCTGCCAACGGGCAATCCTCCCTGTTAAAGCAGGCTTCTCGAAGATATACTTGATTGGATCCATTTTGGATATTAACCAAGTCGTATGATTTAACATATATTGGCGTAAGCGCTTAGCAGCCCAAGCCAAAGCACAACATATTTTCTCAAGCATTGAGTATCGAGACTCACAATCAGTGAACTTCTTGCTCAAATAGTAAATAGCATATTCTTTCTTCCCTGATTCGTCTTGCTGACCAAAGACACAACCCATTGAGTCTTCAAGAACAGTCAGATACATAATCAATGGTCTTCCTTCCACGTGCGGAGACAGGATCGGAGGCTCAGATAGATACTCTTTAATACTGTCAAAAGCTTTTTGGCAATCCTCGGTCTAATCATGAGACTGATCTTTCTGGAGGAGCTTGAATATCGGTGATCATGTGGCAGTCATGTGGGATATGAATCTGGAAATGTAATCAAGCGGCCAAGAAAACTTCGGACTTGCTTCTCAGTTTTGGGCGCAGGCATCTCTTGTATTGCTTTGACCTTTGCATGATCAACTTCAATACCTCTTTCACTGACAATAAAGCCCAATAATTTACCGAAACGGACTCCAAATGTGCACTTGTTCGGATTCAGACGAAGCTTATACTTCCTCAAACACTGAAAAAGCTTCAACAAGTGCTCTACATGTTCAACTTCCGTTCTTGACTTCGCAATCATATCATCAACATACAAGGTGGTCATAGCTCGTTGATACGTGGCTCCGGCGTTCTTCAAACCAAAGGGCATCACTCGATAACAGAATGTTCCCCAAGGTGTGATGAATGTTGTCTTCTCCATATCCTCGGGTGCCATTTTAATCTGATTGTATCCGGAAAATCCATCCATAAATGAGAAGACATTGAATTTAGCCGTATTATCTACCAACATATCAATATGTGGTAGAGGGAAAACATCTTTCGGACTAGCCTTATTCAAGTCTCTATAGTCCACACACATCCAGACTTTTCCATCTTTCTTAGGCACGGGCACAATATTGGCCACCCACTGAGGATACGAAGAAGTCACCAGAAACCCCGAATCAATTTTGTTCTGAACTTCCTCTTTGATCTTTACTGCCATATCAGGATGAGTTCTTCTAAGCTTCTGCTTCACAGGCACGCACTCAGGCTTTAAAGGTAGGAAATGTTGCACAATATCAGTATCTAGACCAGGCATGTCTTCATATGACCAGGCAAAGACGTCAACATATTCTCGTAGCAGCTCAATCAACCCCTTCTTAACAGACTCTTCCAGGAGTGCCCCAATCTTCACTTCTGCACACAATCCTCAGACCCCAAGTTGATTGTTTCCAAATTCTCGAGATGCAGCTGAATGATCTTCTCTTCATGCTCAAGTAGACGGGTAATCTCGTCAGGAATCTCTTTAACATTATCTTCTTCTGCCTCAAATACAGGGAATTCAAAGTTGGGAGATGGTGTTGGGTCATTATGTTCAATGTGTTTGATCAACCTGCATAATGATTTTGGATATAAAGAGCTTTTAGAATTCAAACAAGGCAAATCATTATGCAGATGGAAAGATTGATTTTATTCTATTGTTAGGGTTTTATGTGATCACTAATTTCATGCAAAAGCGAAAAGGGAAAATAATTGGAAAAACAAACATTTAACATGAATCTATTGAATGAAAATATCATTGTATTTATGCGCCAACAATGTCATCACTTCTCCTTTTGGCATAGGAGAAGGGTTTTTAAACACAATGAACATTACTTTGACTTATGGATAACTGTTGGAATATCCACAGCGACCCAATTGTTGTAGATCCCCCCAGGGATGAAGAAATTTCCAAATTCCTCTTCGTCCTCTTCCAAGATAGCAGCAGCCTCCTCGTCTTGATTGGTGTGGATGAAACCTCCACTCTTGAACAACCCTTGCGTATTGGAAACCCCAGAAGAATAACCTATGCCAGCCCGGGACTTGTTGTCTTTTAACTCAATCATTTGCCCCAAACCAGCAGTTGCGCCATGCTCAATGGCCAACTTTGCATCTTTGTAGGAAGCAAATGAAGAAGTTCCCTTCTTAATAGGCTCGACAATACATAAAGCTTGGAACGATGTTCCAACTTCATCCTCAGCATCTATATAAGAGAAGGAAGACAAATGACTAATTAGGAGAGCCTTTTCTCCCCCTACCACCACCAGCTTCTTGTTTTTTACAAATTTCAATTTCTGGTGTAGGGTGGATGTCACGGCGCCCGCCTCGTGAATCCATGGTCTGTCCAAAAGACAGCTATACGATGGGTGAATATCCATAACCTGGAAGGTAATCTGGAAATCACTTGGTCCGATCTTGACTGGGAGATCAACCTCGCCAATCATAGTTTTGGGAGACCCATCGAAAGCCTTCACAACTACTCCACTCTGCCTTATGGGAGGCCCTTGATATGACAGCTTCGCAAGAGTGGATTTCAGCAATACGTTTAATGATGACCCAGTGTCCACCAGAACATTGGACATTGCGTTATCTTTGCAACCCATAGATATGTGTAAAGCCAAGTTGTGGTCTCTTCCCTCCTCAGGGAGATCAGAGTCACAAAAACTCAAGTTGTTACAAGCGGTAATGTTTGCAACAATGCTATCAAATTTTTCTATCGTGACATCGTGATCCACGTACGCCACATCCAAAACCTTCTGTAGAGCCTCTCGGTGTGGTTCTGAATTCAAAAGGAATGACAACACAGATATTTTGGATGGCGTTTGTAGAAGTTGGTCTACAATGTTGTACTCGCTCCTTTTGATGAGCTTCAGCATCTCATCACAGTCTTCTTTCGTGTTGCCACTCGGGCCAGCAGAAGCAGGAGTTTTTAACGTAGAGGAGGGCTTAACAACAAGTGCCGGATTCAGAGTGCTTACGGCATTCCCAATCGGGCGCTCAACAAAATCAGCATCAACACTTCCTCGAACATCAGCTTGAGGCTTTGACGGTGCTGAAAATACAAGACCATTGCGGGTCAACCCACTGACATCGACAATGTTAACAACAGATGAGGAGGGTAAGGACACCTCTATCCTATTTTCTACTGCCACAGTGTTGTAGCGATAAGGAACCGCTTTCTCAGAGGAGTACGGTAAAGGTCCGACTGGTTTGATGACGAGAGCAGGAGGAGCCTTCTGCTTGCTACCATCATACTTGATGACAACAGACTCAGGTATCCAAAACACCGGGGAAATTACATTGACTTCGAGCTCATCTTCGTCAACATTTCTATTTTGAAGGATCTCAATGACTCCTTCGTCCAACATCTCTTGCACATCTTTGCGCACCTGGCGACATCCTCTCTGATTGACGGAACAGACTCTACATTTGTCGTGATCATGCTCATAATGGCTATAATCACACAGCAATCTATGCATCTCAACCAGCAATTGTCGAATATGACTGACATATTTCACCTTGTACTTTCCAGGGCAGCCCTGGACCATATTGACAGACTTCTCATGCTCAGGCAATGGGTTCTTCTTTACATTTGGACCGACATCCTCGAAAAATAAAATCCCGCTTCTCACAAGGTCTTGCACCTTGGTCTTCAGGGGATAACAGTTCTCTACGTCATGTCCGGGAGCACCGAAATGATACACGCAATGAAGTTCAGGCTTGTACCACCACTGGGGGTTAGCAGGTACAGCGGGAGGGTCTCGCGGAGTGATCAACTTTCTATCGATCAACAACGGGTAGAGTTCAGCATAAGTCATCGGAATTGGATGAAAGATGACCCTCTTCCTCTCATAGCTGGTGCTGACATTGTTGTTGTTATTTCGAGGCTGATAGGCCTGCTGTTGTGGACGCTGTTGTTGTTGATATTGTCGAGTTTGCAGTTGCTGATAATGTTGAGGCTCCCTGAAAACAGGTGTTATATGAGCCACATGATGCTGATTGTTGATTCGACGAGCAACCTTCCTCTTCACAGAGGGTCTTCTTTTGACATGGGAAGACACGTCATGTGCCTCTCCCTCCTTCTTCTTCACAAAGCTTCCATATCTTTTTGCCGAAGAGCCTTCGTCTCGGGTTAAGCGTCCTTCACGGACCCCTTCTTCCAGTCTCATTCCCATATTCACCATCTCGGTGAAATCTGAGGGAGCACTGGCTATCATCCTCTCGTAATAAAATGAGCTCAAGGTCTTCAAGAAGATCTTGGTCATCTCTTTATCCTCAAGGGGAGGCACTATCTGAGCTGCCAATTCGCGCCACCTCTGGGCGTACTCTTTGAAGGTCTCTTTCTCTTTCTGGGACATCGCCCTCAACTGGTCCCTATCAGGAGCCATATCCATATTGTATTTATATTGCTTGACGAAGGCCTCGCCAAGATCGTTGAAAGATCGGATGTTTGAACTCTCCAAACCCATGTACCACCGGAGAGCGGCACCGGACAGATTGTCCTGGAAATAGTGGATGAGCAGTTGATCATTATCTGTCTGCGTTGACATCTTGCGAGCATACATCACAAGATGGCTGAGGGGGCATGTGTTTCCCTTATACTTCTCAAAGTCAGGCACTTTAAATTTAATAGGGATCTTCATGTTAGGCACAAGGCACAACTCAGCAGCACTTTTACCAAAGAGGTCTTTCCCCCTCAAAGTTTTTAGTTCCTTGCGAAGCTCAAGGAATTGTTCCTCCATATCATCCATCTTTTCATAAACATCTGGGCCATCAAATGGCTCAGAATGGTAGATGGTATCTTCGACCCTTGGTAACGTGTGCACAACAGGCGGTGGCACTGAAAGGACCGGGCTAGATGCCGGCAGAGAAGCAAGAGTAGGGGCGAAACCCTCTGGTACAAAGTTGGGGGGCATTCCCCAGGGGAACCCAGCTGGCATAGATGGCACAAAATGAGCCGTTGCAGCAGGCACAGTAGAAGTCACAATCTCATAAATGACCGTCCTTTGGGGAGGAGTTGATGGCGTTGGAGAAGATTGGCTCTGAGCGGCCAAGAATGACTCCATCAAGGCAGTCAACCTGGCTACTTCTTCCTTCAGTTCGGGGTTTTCTTGTTCTAGATGACCCATCAGTCTTGAAGAATTGGCTCTAGTGTAGTACCAGTTAGTCAACATGTCTTTAAAATAAATGAAGAACACAGAGTCAGACCAAAGGACAAGAAGCTGGGAACAAAACCTGCTTATGCACATGATGCATGTAATGCTTGTGCATATGATTTGTTTTTATTTGAGAGGTATTTTAGAGTTCTATTTGCAAATATTTAGAAGTATTAGACATTTACCATATATGAAAGTATCTTGTCACTAATATCTGGAAAATAGTTTTACATCAAAGAAGTACAACATTGATAACCATATACAAGAGAAAAGGAAAATAATCATCCTATGGATCCCTAGAAATAATCATCTAAAGCTCGGGACACAAGAAGATAAGATGCACGAAGCCTCTTCACCTCTTCCTCATAGGTTGTCTCCATATTTGCCTTCTCCTTGGCAAGTCGATCGTACTTTCTCTTCCAGAACTTGGAAGACTAAGGAAGTAGAGAAGTCCATGCATCATTAGGATCATCAATAATCTGATGCTCGAGGAACTCAATCAAAGCATCCTTTTCCTTGATCTGCTGAAGCAACTCTTCTCGTTCGCGGATCCAGGCACATGAATGGTCTTCGTCTCTCAACTCCTCTACTCCTTGGTTAGGTAGGGTTGAAGGCCCAGCCATAACCAAAGGTGTAGGTCTCGGATACTCGTAAGGCATGAGATACTCAGACGCTCTCTTCCTAACCCAAGCAGTGTAAGGCTCCAAAGCGACACAGTTCTTAGGACCCAACTCATTCCTTCCTTTCCTATGAAATCTTGCGCCAAGCACGGACCATCCTAGCTTTCAAGCCTTAGGGATCTTTACCCTCCTGAAAGAATATACCCTCTAACAGAATGTTATTAGGTTTATCCTTTAGGGGGAACCCAAGTTGACACCGTGCCAAAATAGGGTTGTAGTTAATCCCACCACATGTACCGAGAAGAGGTACATTGGAGAATTCACCACAAGAGTCGATAATATGCACACCATCATACACACGGTTGTACCAAGAGATATCATCATTAGTGAGAGACATAAGTCTCGTGGACCACCATAGACATCCCTTGTTCTCTTTGAAGGCGACTGTCTGTGGTAAGTGAGAAATAAACCACTTATACAACAGAGGAAAACAACACACAATGGCACCACCTCCTTTGCATTCCTCATATGCAAAGAAAAATAAGTGTCACCCAACAGAGTCGGAACGGGATTAAGAGTAGAGAAGATCCTAATAGCGTTCACATCCACAAACTTGTCGATGTTGGGGAACAATACTAACCCATAGATGAGAAGTACAAATATGGCTTCAAAGGCGTCCTCACTCATGGCCTTCCCATACATAGTAGCTTGAGCAATGAGGAACTCATAAGGGAGACCTTGAATTCCACCTTTGGTAGTCATATGAGCACCAACCAGAGATTCATCTATATGCAACATGTCAGCTATCTCTCGAGAAGTAGGAGTACTCTCCAAACCACTGAACGGCAACTGGTCTAGAATAGGTATACCCACAAGATAGGCATACTCCTCAAGCGTGGGCAAAAGCTGAAAATCCGGAAATGTGAAGCAACGGTATAAAGGATCGTAAAACTACACCAATACACTCATCAATCCTTCATCCACCTGAGTAGTCAGAAGAGGAAGAAGCTTCCCAAAATGAGCCTTGAAACCCAAGGGATCTAGTACATAGGATGTCAGATTCCTTAACTCTTTCAAGTCGGGTTGTCTGAAACTGTACTTCTTTGTATTCCTTCTTTGTCTTTCCATGTCTGAAAATTTGCAAACAGACCTCTTAAATTCCTTGAAAATTTTCTTCATTATTGATGATATGGATGCAAATGGGTGCATGAATGCATGAATGCAACAATCACACTCAAGGATCAAGCAAAACACACCAAACAAAGGTCATGGGATGGATCATGTTATCCTTAATATCAATCATCCATTTTGGTGGATTATGATTTACACCTTATCAACACCCAAGTTCCATTGATATTAAGGACACATGAATGGATCAACCACGAATCAGAGGTTTGTTGCGAGTCACGAGCATGGAGTATCGGTTAAGAACCACCCAAAGGGAGTGTACTAGGGTTTAAACCTGCCAAACATTTTCTACAAGAGGTTCCCATAGTCATCATCCCATCTTTCGGATATTATCGGAGAAACGACTACTCGTAGTCCAAAAATATTCTCAAGAGAGACTCTTATGAGTGTAGTATCGCGTAACAATCGTATCAAATCTTACACTTGAACGACTTTCGCACTACATCCTAAGAATAGGCCAAGATGGGCTTGGTAAACTAAGGTCCTTGGCTTCTAAGGTCTATATTGGAAAGAGTAATGTCTAACCACAACTACTTGTGTGACATTATTGATCCCAACATGACCTCCACCAAGTGAATGGACTTGCAAGTCAACTTGCTAAGGAATAACTCCACACAAGTCAACAAGACTACCATTCTCCTATCCTAAGTGCACTCGAGTTCGGGCATAGAACTCATCTCACAAGGATCACCAAGCATACAAGGAATTAATATTCAAGCAATTCAATCATTACATACAATACAGTAATCCCAAATTGCACAAAAATATGTCACAAAATAATATACACAACAATACAACAAAAATGAAAAGTAGGCAAAACCCACTAGGCAAATATTCCCCAGCAGAGTCGCCACTTTTCTGTAGCGGGGTATTCGTTACCATTAGAGATATTGACTAAATCCAAGGTAAATCATACAAGTCGAGTCGCCACCGCACTTCTATTTATCCAAAGGAATGGTTAGAAAGCGAAGAAAAACCTAAAAGTTTTATCGAATCAAAAACTAGTAAAAGAGAGTCAGAGATCTGGGTAAGGGGGTTGGATATGAAATGGGAAGGTGTTAGGCACCCAAAACATCCTAAGTACTCCTAGGGATCCCTTTTCACATTAGTTGTAAGGTTGTTGTTTTGTGAAAAAAAATTGTTTGTGCAAACATTATTGGAGAGATGAGAAGAGAATATACAAGTTTATTTAGATTTGTGTTTGGATGGATAAACCCATTGCCTACGTACCATCTTAAAAAGGTAGGATCAAAACCTCGTAGTTCGGGGTAAAAATCTCAAAACAAGTTGGTGAATTGATTGGTCGAAAAGCCTTAAGGTCTTTTGTTATCCAAGGGAGAAAACTCAACCTAAAACCACAAATCCACCATGTGAGGATAGCTTCAACATGCTAGTGAGGGGTTAACCCTAAAATAAGCATGGAAGACTCATTGTCCATCACTAAGGATAGAGGTGGGTATTACATCTACCTCAAGGATAACTCAAACCTAATAGCTAAAGGTTATGAAAAGGTTTTGATTAAGAGGGTGGCCATTGAAACCACAAAAAGATTTGAATGAGTGGTATTTACCAATGAAAAGTATTTACAAAATATGGTCAAAGTTAACTTAGAGATTCAATTCAAAATGAGTATTAAGAAAATAAAATTTGAAAATCAAAAGCATAAGGCTTAGGTTTCTAATGTTGAAAACAAGTGTTAAATGTTTTCACAAAAGTTTTGGCTTGGGTTAGAGTGGAGAGAAGAAGAAGAATGGCTAAGATCCTAAGCAATGCAAAAGGTGAAAGATAAGAAACAAAACCACAAAAAGAGTTCCTCTCTTGAGATCATATGGATGATCCAAGTAGCTCCCATCCTTTGGAATAAGCAGTCACATAAGCATAAACTCAAGCAATCAACAATCAAATGAACTCTTGGAAGGTTCCTCAATGTATCTTGAATCTCTCTCTCTCTTAGGAGCTCATGGTAATGGTTCCTCAATTTGGATCAAGTTGGAATCCCTAACACAAAGAAACACACACATCAAAAGGTTCTATTTACAAATCAAAGAATGGACAAGAGGGAGTTTAGAATATGGTCCTTTCAATGTTCATCTTCAAGCTTTAAGCATTCTAAAGGCACGAGGCCTAGTTGCTCTTTGGCATTTAAGCATTCTAAAGGCATGAGGCCTAGTTGCTCTTCAAACTCCATTAGCTTGGGTAAAGTCCTAAGATCTAAGTCCATTTTGTCCAATTCTTTGCATTTGGTTCACAACAAACAAACAAACACAAGCACCAAAAGATATATTCACAATTATGTGCTCAAGTGAGCAAAAGGCAAATGGCATTAACATAAACATGTGCTCAAGTGAGCAAAAGAAAAAGCAAATGGATAATATGTACAAGAATAATAAATTGCATAAAAGTAAAGTGCAAAAAGTAAATGTTAATGGTTAATGATTAATGTTAGTAGTTAGTGTGCCATAAGGCAAATTTAGCGCTATGTTAAGCAATCGTAATTGGACTTATGTAGAAGTCACAACTATCTGAGGCCGGTCAATAATAATGTAGGCAACAACACAAGTTAGAAGTCTTGATTAATGACCCATGTTCCAACAACTTGCCATGCCAAAAAGAAGAATAGAATTGATCTTGTATTGCTTTAAGTCTTTTGCATGATTTAGGAAACAACCTATCCTTAATGCAAAGCCATTCACTTGATCAATTGATCAAGATGAATTAGATTTGAATCAAGGAAGATTAAGTCTCCCTAATCAATGCTAACTTATCAACCTTTAACTCATTGATCAAAAAGAAAGAAGAAGAAGAAGGAGATGAATAATGAAAAAGGAAATGGAAAGAATAAAGTGCATAAGGTGAAATCAAATGTATCAATCCATGTGTGTTGACCAAATGACATTGAAAGTCAAAGTCAAACAATGAGGAACCAGAAATGAGATGAAGATTGGAGGTCAAATAATAATCAAAATATTTTTGGCATTTTTTTATATTAAAATAAACTTGAATTAAAAGTAAAAGAAAGGTCAAACTTCAAAATCACTTCAAATCAACCTTGAAAGGTCCAAGTGATTTATCCCAACTTCAACAAGGTCAAACAAAGTTTGACAAAAAATTTCAGCATTTTTTAAAAGTCAGAAACTATTTTTAATCAATTAAAAATGAATAAAAATAACCTAATTGAACTAAAATCTCAAATAAATCTCAAATCAATTAAAAAATTGATGAGAATATTTTTCATAGATCCATCATCATTCAAATAGGTTAGGAAAATATTTTTGTATTTTTTGAATATCAAAAACTATTTAAAATGAATTAAAAATAACTAGAAAAGAGAAAATTCACAAAAAATATCAAATGACAAAATAAAAAATATTAAAAATCAAAGTTAGAAACTAGAAATTATTTGGAGAAGAACGCAATTGGTCCCATATTTTTTGGATTAAAAATGAAGAAGATATGAATTTTTGAAAATAATGGAAATAAAAGAAATTAAATCAGAAAATAGGAAAATCAAAAAAACCAGGAGCGTCTGATGGAACTCATTAATTGACGTGGCAACATCTAATGGTCCAGAAGCGCGTTTCCACGGTAGGCTTTAGTCCACTCGTAACACAATGAATTATTAAAAGTCATAAGATCCAAAGGTTGGGATACAAACTAGAGATCAGATCCAATGGTCCATAATGCATCTGGCAAAGGGACGGTGACCGGAGCCACCGTCTTCTCCGGTGAGCATGAAGATTCCGGCCAAAATTGCAGGTAATGAAAACTTAACCAAATGAAGTGATCCTCATATCATTGGAAAGCTGGGATGATGTACATCATCCCTGTACCATTGGTTTCTCCTCTAGATCCTCATAGAGAGAGAAATCAAAGAGAGAAAATCATGGTGTTCATGCTGAACTTCATGGATTTCAACAATTGAGCATTCAAAACAATTGCCTCTATGAAGAGGACTTCAGCCAACACAATATCCAAGCAAATAGATCAATAAATAGTGAGTTTCGAAGAAAAAACCAGTTGAAGAGAACCTTTGGATTGTGGTGATCTGAGCTTGCTTCCTTTGGCCAAACAGAGCTTCAATGGATTATGAGAGAGAGGTCTAGGAACCTTAGATCTAGAAATTCAACCAGATTTAGTTGAATTTCAGATCTTAGAAATTTGAATGAAAATGAAATAGTTCCTTTGGTGAGAGGTTTGGTTTTCAGTTCAGTAGCATTTCAAATTGATTCATGGATCATTTCAAGTGAAGCAAGCAAGTGTATTTATAGTGGAAGCTGATGCAAGGAGGTGGAAAATCCGTGTGCATGGAAAGAGGATATGCATTGTATGGGCTTGCATGATCATGTAGAAGGCCCAAATCCAATGCCAAATGCAATCTGAAGCATAATTGAGTTGGAATGGACGTGTAGTTGGCAATGCATCGACTTGTGTAATGAGTTTCAACATGTTGTGCACAATTATGCCTAAAACTTCTCCTCTTCGAAAATGCCATTTGCCAAATCCAAACATGAGCATGTGAGTAATGGTTGGAAAGGTCTTGATGTAAGAAACAAATGTTATGTTGGGCAAAATTCCATTTGAAGTGTGGAAATTAGTGAATTTTGAGTTTAAAGTGCAAGGTGCAAAACATGTAAAGGTGAGGTTTCCAAATTTGGCCAATGTTCCTGCCCCTCTGTTTTGATGATGCAAACTTCAAATGAAAAAACCTCCAACATCCAAGTTGTAGATCTTTTCAAGACAATCAAAATGGACTTGAATTTTGCATCATTTGGATTTTTGATGAAAGAGTTATGGGCACTTGAAGTTGGACTTTTTTGCCTTTCAATGCATTTGGTCCAAAGGGACCTATAATGTTTTGCATTATCGCATGTATTTCCTTTGAGATTTTGAAATTTTGTTCAACATAACATTTGAAGTAGACATCTTAAGATTTCCACTGCATTTAATCCCACCTCAGAATCATAAAAAATGAATGAGTTATGTTCTTAGGAAGTTAACCCAAAATTAGTGTTTCAGTCAAAATGACCTATAATGTATTGGAATGGGAGATGACCTTCCAAGCTTCAAATAAATTTTTGATGAACATGAAAGTTGTTCATATTGTCCTTAAAAACATTTTTTCTTTTGGGATCATCTCCATTTGACCAACACATAAAAAGTTAGGTATCAGTACATTTCAAAATAATCAGATGAATTGACTGATCAACTTCTCAAGTCCATGACTCATATCTTGATGAATTGATGATTAAGCATACTCAAATAAGTTCAATTATGCATGAAATGATGAATTAAAGAACTTCCCTTGATTGTATTTGATCATGGGCTGAGGTTGCTTCAAGAGCAAGGCATTATGGATGATCTGATGAATTAGGGTTTCCTTGGGGAGCAAACCTCAAACCCTTTGACTTACTTTGATCAAAATGATGGATTGAGATGCTAGGGAGGCATATTTGATGGATGAGAGCTTTGGGAACCATAACCATGCTTGCTATCATATTCTCTTGGCCATATCTCTGCACAAAGGATCTCCTTGAAGCTCTTGACTTTGTGATTGCTCAAGCTACAAACAAGAAATGTTAGTGACATATTTTTGTGCTTTTGGTTAGTAAACAAAATAAGAAAAGCAATAATATACAATTCAAGCATGCTTGGTGATCTCAAACCACTCACAAGAGGTCCCACCCAAAGGTAAAGGGAACCAAGATGCTTATGATCCTTGAGGCAATGCAAATGCAATGTTATGATGCCATGAGGGATCTTAGGGATAAAATTAGGGTCTTACACCTAAGGGCATCACTCGATAACAGAATGTTCCCCAAGGTGTGATGAATGTTGTCTTCTCCATATCCTTGGGTGCCATTTTAATCTGATTATAACCGGAAAATCCGTCCATGAATGAAAAGACATTGAATTTAGTCGTATTGTCTACCAACATATCAATGTGTGGTAGAGGAAAATTATCTTTTGGACTAGCTTTATTCAAGTCACGGTAATCCACACACATTCGGACTTTTCCATCTTTCTAAGGTACAGAGACAATATTGGCCACCCATTGAGGATATGTAGAAGTCACGAGAAACCCCGCATCAATTTTCTTCTGAACTTCCTCTTTAATCTTCACATCCATATCAGGATGAGTTCTTCTGAGCTTTTGCTTCACAGGCACACACTCAGGCTTCAACGGCAAGAAATGTTGCACGATATCCGTATCTAGACCAGGCATGTCTTCATACGACCAGGCAAAGACGTCGACATATTCTCGTAGCAACTCAATCAACCCCTTCTTAATAGACTCTTCAAGGAGTGCCCCAATCTTCACTTCACGAATGCAGTCTTCAGACCCCAAGGTTATTGTTTCCAAATTCTCAAGATGTGGCTGAATGACCTTCTCCTTGTGCTCAAGCAGACGGGTAATCTCATCAGGAATCTCTTCAACATCATCTTCTTCTGCCTCAAATACAGGGAACTCAAAGTTGGGAGATAGTGTTGGATCATTATGTTCAATGGGTTTGATTAACCTACATAATGATTTTGAGTATAAAAGAGATTTCAGAATTCAAACAAGGAAAATTGACTTTATTCTCTTTTTTAGGGTTTTATGGTGATCACCAATTTCATGCAAAAAGCAAAAAGGAAAAATAATTTGAGAAAACAAACATTTAACATGCGATAATTGAATGAATATCATTGTATTAATCAATTATGCGAACAATGTCTTCACTTCTCCTTTTGGCATGGGAGAAGGGTTTTGAAACAAAATGAACATATTACGTTGACTTATGGATAACTGTTGGAACATCAACAACGACCTAATTATTGTAGATCCCTCCAGGTATGACAAAGTTGTCAAGGTCTTCCTCTTCATCTTCTTCAATGATGGCAGCAACTTCCTGATCTTCAATGGTGTGGATGAAACCTCCACTCTGAAACAACCCTAGATCGTTAGAAACACCAGAAGAATACCCTATACCAACCCGGGATCTATTATCTTCCAACTTTATCATTTTCCCCAAACCAGTAGTTGCACCATGCTTGATGGCTAACTTCGCATCATTATAGGAGACAAATGAAGAAAGTCTTTTCAACGGCTCAGTAATAGACAAGGCTTGGAACGGAGTTCCGGCCTCATCCTCAGCATCAATGTAGGAAAAGGAACATAAATGGCTGACCAAGAGAGCCTTCTCTCCCCCTATCACCACCAACTTTTTGTTCTTAACGAACTTCAACTTTTGGTGCAGGGTGGATGTCACGGCGCCTGCCTCGTGAATCCATGGTCTACCAAGAAAACACCTGTATGACGGATGTATATCCATAACCCGAAAAGTGATCTAGAAATCACTAGGTCCAATTTTGATCGGGAGGTCTAATTCACCGATCACAGTCTTACGCGATCCATCAAAAGCTTTTTCTACCACTCCACTCTGCCTCATGGGAGGCCCCTGATATAAAAGTTTGGCAAGAGTGGACTTTGGCAATACATTAAGTGATGACTCTGTGTCCACCAACACATTGGACAGGGCATCGTCTTTATAATTCATGGAGATATGTAAAGCCAAATTGTGGTCTTTTCCCTCCTCGGGAAGATCACATCACAGAAGCTCAAATTGTTGCAGGCAGTTATATTTGTAACAATGCTATCAAACTGCTCAATCGTGACATCGTGATCCACGTATGCCACGTCCAACACCCTTTGCAACGCTTCACGGTACGGCTCTGAATTCATCAACAAAGATAGGACAGATATCTTTGATGGAGTTTGAAGCAATTGCTCCACAACATTGTACTCACTCCGCTTGATGAGCCTCAACATCTCATCACCATCCTCTTTCAACATGCCAGATTGGCCAACCAGGATAAGAGCTTTAACAGATTTGACAACAACAGGGTCAACACCCTTCATAATAGGAACAAATGATTCGAAGAAGAAGTCCCCACGGGACCGGCAGGATTGACAACATCCTTCTTCATGACGTCTTCATGGGATTTCGGCTGAGCCGAGAAAACACGACCACTATGGGTCACTCCACTAACGTCATAAATGCTTACAACGGAGGTTGAGGGAAACGACACGTCCTTCCTATCTTCCAGCATAACGACATTATAGCGGTACGGGAACGCTCTATCTGACACATACGGGACAGGGCCCGCTGGCTTAATCACAAGAGCTGGCGATACCTTCTTCTTGCTGCCATCATGCTTGATGACAATAGGATCATGATTTTTTAATACTAGAGTGATAACATCAGCTTAATCCTCATTACGGTTCTGAAGTATCCCAATCATCCCTTGGTCTAACATCTCTTGGATGTCCCTCATTATCTTGCGGCATCCTCTTTCATTGATATTGCACACTTGACACCTATCATGATCATGCTCATAATGACTGTGTTCACACAACAGCTTATGCATCTCTACCAAGGACTGCCTTATGTCATTCACATAAAGGACTTTGTATTTACCAGGGAACCCCTGAACCATATTGACAATTTCCTTCCCATGCTCGGGCAATGGGTTCTTCTTCACATTTGGGCCTACATCCTCGAAAAACAGTATCCCACTCCTCACAAGGTCTTGCACCTTGGTCTTCAATGGAAAGCAATTCTCCACATAATGTCCGGGAGCATCGGAATGATACGCACAATGAAGTTCGGGCTTGTACCACCATTGAGGATTGGCTGGCACAGCAGGAGGATCACGAGGAGTTATCAACTTCCTATAAATTAAGGAAGGATAAAGTTTAACATAGATCATAGGAATCGGGTCAAAAGTTACCCTCTTCCTCTCATAGTTGTTGGTGCTTGCATTGTTATTGTTGCGAGGCTGGTAAGCCTGTTGTTATTGACGATGTTGTTGTTGTGGTGTATCGGGGTATTTGTTACCTTATGGTTTATTAACTAAACCAAAATTAAACATACAATTCGAGTCGCCACCGCACTTTTATTTTTCCAAAGGAAAGGTTAAAAAGCGAGCAAAAACCAAGTAAGAAGTTTTATCAAATAAAAAACTAATAAAAATGTCAGAGGTTTGGGTAAGGGGGTTGGTTATGAAATGGGAATGTTTCAAGCACCCAAAACATCCTTAGTACTCTAAGGGAGCCCTTTTTGCAAATATGTATTGTAGTTTGGTATTTGTGAAAATATGTGCAAACAAGATTGGGGGGATGAGAAGAGAATATACAATATATTTACAATTTTGTTGTTTGAATTGATGAACCCATTGCCTACGTACCATCAAAAAGGAAAGATCAAAACCTCGTAGTTTGGGGTAAAAATCACAAAAAAAGATTGGTGAATTGATTTGATCAAAAGCCTTGAGGTCTTTTGTTATATAGGGAGAAAACTCAACCTAAACCAACAATCCACCATGCGAGGAGAGCTTCAACATACTAGTGATGGGTTAACCCTATAATAAGTATGGAAGACTTATAGTCCAATCACTAAGGATAAGGTGAGGTTTACATCAACCACTATGATAACTCAAACCTATGGCTAATGTTTATGAAAAGGTTTAACAAAGGTGGCCATTGGAACCACCAAAAATCAAACATGAAGTGAGTTGTATTTACAAGTTAGAAGTATTCACAAAATAAGGTCAAAGTTGACTTAAGGTTCATTCATAATGAATGTTAATGAAAAGAGTTTGAAAAATCAAAGGCATATGGCCTAGGTTTTTAATTTGAAACAAAGTCAAAGTTTGCACATAAATCAGTTTGGCTTGGGTTAGAGTGGGGAGAAGAAGAGAAGGGCTAGTCCTAAAGCATGCAAAGATGAGAGAAGAGATAAAACCCTTGGAGTTCCTTTTCTTGAAATCATAAAGATGATTCAAGATGCTCCTTTCCTTTGGACTTAACAATCACTCAAGCAATCAAACAAATATTATATTCAAGCTCCTAGGATCTCCATTTGGCTTGTCTCTCTTCACTTGGTTACTCATGACAATGGTCCTTCTTACTATCTCAAGATGGAATCCCTATCACACAAGAGCAAACTTCAAAAAGTTCACAACACAATAAGAGGAATGGACAAAGAATGAGTTTAGATTAGAGGTCCTTTGAAGTCAACTTTAAGATTTAGCATTCTAAAGGCATGAGGCCTAGTTGCTCTTCAACAAATTTAGCATTCTAAAGGCATGAGGCCTACTTGCTTTTGAACTCCTTTAAGCATAGGTAAGGTCCTAATTCTAAGTCCTTTCTTCTTTTTGCATTGGATTCACACAAACAAACAAAAAGCAAACACATGACAACAATATATTTATATACAATAATGAGCTCAAATGAGCAAAAGAAAAATGGCATAAACATAAAATATATGCTCAAGTGAGGAAAGGGAAGAGCAATATGAATAAATGATCAAGAAAGTAAATTGCATTAAAGTAAATTGCAAGAAATTAAATGCTTGAATTAAAGTTAGTAGTTAATGTTAGTGTGTCATAAGACAATTTAGCGTTATGTTAAGCAATCGTAAGTGGACTAATGTAGTAGTCACACCTATCTGAGGCCGGTCAAGAAAACTATAGGCAAATAAACACAAGTTAGAGATCATGACTAGTAAGCCAAGCTCCTACAACTTGCCATGCCAAAAGAAAAAGAGGAAAGCCTTGTATGGACTTTAGGTTTTTTGCTTGACCAAGAAGCAACCTATCTTGGACACAAAGCAACTCAATTGATCTTTGATCAAGTTGAGTTTGATTTGGATCAAAGAAGGTTAAGTCTCTCATATGTCAAGACTAACCATAAGACATTAACTCATTGGCCAAAAAAATAAAAAAATAAGATAAAGATGAAATGAATAAAAGGAGAATTCAAATGAAGTATCAAAACACAATGATCAAATGTGAACCAAATCATCATCAACCAATATAAAACAGAAGAGAACTGAAGATTAGAAGTCAACAAGTTAAACATTATTTTTTGGTATTTTTGGAATTGAAATAAATGCAAAATTAAAATGGTTAAAATATGGTCAAACCTCAAATTCAATTCAAGTCAACTTGAACAAGTCCAATTAAATTCTCATGGGTCTAACATGGTCAAATAAGGTTTGACAAATTTTCTCAACAATTTTTGAAATCAGAAACTATTTAAAATCAATTAAAAACAATGAAAAATAATACAAATGAATTAAAATCTCAAATCAATTAAGAAATTGATGAGACTATTTTTCATAGACTTGTCATGATCTATATGTCTTAAGAAAATATTTTTGGATTTTTCAGATGTCAAAAAGTATTTAAAATAAATTAAAAACTATTAAAAACCAAATAATTCACAAAAAATATTAAATGAAGTCATAAAAATAATTAAAAATCAAAATATGAAACAAGATTTTTCAAGAAATTTTTTGCCATTGGTCTCATATTTTTGTGACTTCAAATAAAATAGTTACGAATTTTTGAAAATAAAAGGAATAAAAAGAAATTAAAACAGAAAATAGAAAATAGGAAAAACAGGAGCGCTTGGATGAGTTTCATTAATTGATGTGGCAACATCCAAGGGCTCAGAGGCGCTGATGCACGATGCTCCTTGGTCAAGCGCGCAACATAAGCATTTAAAACAAGTCAACATAACACACGGCCATGATTAAAACGTTTCAAACAGATCCAAGGGTGCTGGAAGAATCCACGTGGGGATGGTGGTGGAAACCACCATCTTCCCCGGCCAGAGAACAAACTCCGGCCACTACGCGCATGTTTTTGAAAGTTAATAAAAATAAACAAACGTGGTACCAAAATGAATTTAGGGTGATGTACATCACCCCTGTCACCTTGGATCTTCCTCAATGTTTCTATGTAATAATGATGCAAGGCTAAGGAATTAAGACTTGAAGATCAACTAAGGATGTTGAAATTCAAGCTTGAAATTGAGAAATGAAAAATTGAAATTCCTTTGAGTGAGGTTAGGTTTTGAATTCTGCAGGGCTTCAGATCACCTTGAGGTTAAAATTTGAATGAGCAAGGCCCTCTATTTATAGGTGGAGATGAAGCAATGAAGTGATTTTCTCGTGTGCATGAAGATTGGGTCCTCCATGCATGTGCCTGTACAGGTGCATGTGAGGCCCAAAAGTGAATAGAATTGCAAGTTGAGATCATTTAGAGTTGAATTGGACGTGCACAAGGCCTGGCATTAGCTTGCATTTGAAGTTTCAATGTGAATTCCATAATTGGACATAAACCTTTAGCTCTTTGAAATTCACACATGGAAAATCCAAACATGGTGGTGTGAGTAATGGTTGGAAAGCTCTTGGCATAAGGAAGAAAAGATATGTTGGGCAAAAAT
The DNA here is from genome assembly GCF_024323335.1 of Lathyrus oleraceus. Taxonomy (NCBI): domain Eukaryota; kingdom Viridiplantae; phylum Streptophyta; class Magnoliopsida; order Fabales; family Fabaceae; genus Lathyrus; species Lathyrus oleraceus. The sequence continues at coordinate 247,847,682 of NC_066583.1, forward strand.
CCATTTGGAGTTTGGAAAATTATGAAAACTGGCTTTGGAGTTTGAGGTACAAAATATGTCTAGGTCCCCTTTGAATTTTTTTTGCCAAAAGTGACAACTTCAAGCCCTTCTGTTTCAATGATGCAAAGCTCAAATGGAAACACCTCCAACATCAAAGTTTTAGATATTTTCAATATGATAAATTTGGACTAAAATTTTGCATAATTTGGATTTTTTTATGAGAAAGTTATGGGCACTTGAAGTTGGACAATTTTCAAATTCAATGGTTTTGGTCCAAAGTGACCTATAATGTTTTGTATTATCACATGTGTTTATTTTAGGATTATGAAATTTTGTCCAACCTAACATTTTAAGTAGACATCTTAAGATTTCCAATTCAATTGCTCTCACCTTAAAATCATAAAAAATAAGGAAGTTAGGTCCTTGGGAAATTGACCCAAAATTAGGGTTTCAGTCAAAATGACCTATAATGTTTTGAAATGAATGATGACCTTTCATGTTTCAAATGGATTTTTGATGAACATGAGAGTTGTTCATATGGTTATTAAGAACATTTTTTCTCTTGGGGTCATATTGATTTGACAAACACATCAAAATTTGTGTCTCAGTGGATCTCAGATTTGTCAGATGACTTGACTGGTCAACTTCTCAAGGCCAAACTTCAAAATTTGATGAATGAATGATTGAGGATACTCACATAGGCTCATATATGCATAAACTAATGAATGAAATAACTTCCCTTGATTTTATTTGATCATAGGTTGAGGTTGCTTCATGAGCAAGGCATAGTCAATGCACAGCTGAATTAGGGTTTCCTTGGGAAACAAGCCTCAAGCCCTTTGGGTTATCTTGATAAAATTGACAAATTGAGATACTTGGGATACATATATGATGATTGAGAGATTTGGTAACCATTTTCATGCTTGATTTCATCTTCATCTAACCACTTCATTGAGCTTAGGAGCCTCCTAGGAGCATGGGCACACATGATCACTTGAGCTTCAAAAAAAAAGAGTTAGTGACATATTTTTGTGCTTTTGGTTAGTAAAAAAATAAGAAAAGCAATAATATACAACTCAAGCATGCATGGTGGTCTTAAACTACTTACACAAGTCCTAACCCTAGGGTTTATGAGCCTCACATGCTAGGATCCTTGAGGCAATGCAATGAGAAAATGATATGATGCCATGAGGGATCTTAGGGTCAAAATTAGGGTCTTATATGTGGTTGTTGAGCTTCTCTAAAAGTAGGTGCTATATGAGCCACCTGGTGTTGGTTAACAGTTGGTTGGACTTATTTCCTCCTCACAGAGGGTCTTCTCTTAATATGGGAAGAAACAACATGAGTCTCCCCTTCTTTCTTCCTGGAAAATCCTCCATATTTCTTTGTCGAATGGTCCTCATGGGACAGACGTCCTTCGTGGACTCCTTCTTCTAGCCTCATCCCCATATTTACCATTTCGGTAAAGTCTGAGGGAGCACTAACAATCATGCTCTCATAGTAGAAAGAGCTCAAAGTCTTCAAGAAGATATTTGTCACCTCTTTCTCCTCCAAGGGTGACACTATATGAGCTGCCAATTCTCTCCACCTCTAGGCATATTCCTTGAAGGTTTCTTTGTCTTTTTGGGACATCGCCCTCAACTGATCTCTGTCTGGAGCCATGTCCACATTGTATTTATATTGTTTCATGAAAGCCTCTCCCAAATCATTGAAAGTGCCGATGCTTGCACTCTCTAGCCCCATATACCAACGGAGCACAGCACCTGTCAGGCTATCCTGAAAGTAGTGAATCAGCAGTTGATCATTATCTGTTTGGGTTGACATCTTGCGGGCTTACATCACAAGATGGCTGAGTGGACATATGTTTCCCTTGTACTTCTCAAAGTCAGGCACTTTGAATTTGACTAGGATTTTCACGTTGGGCACTAAGAATAACGGGAGGTGGCACAGACAGGATCGGGCTAGATGTCGGCATAGAAGCGAAGGTGGGAGCGAAACCCTCTAGCACAAAGTTAGATGGCATTCCCCAAGGGAATCTAGCAGGCATATTAGGAGCGAAGTGGGCGGTAGCAACAGGCACTATTGAGGTAACCACTTCAGAGATGACTATCCTCGCGGGAGGAGTTGCAAGAGTTGGAGAAGCTTGACTCTGAGCGACAAGAACTGACTCCATCATGCCAGTCAGCCTGACAATCTCTTCTTTCAAATCCCGATTCTCTTGTTCGAGGTGTTCCATGATCTTCTGATGATTTTCTCAGGTGTTGTACTGGTGCGTCAACTTGTCTTCAAAATAAATGAAGAGCAAAGAGTTAGACCACTGTATAAAGGGTTCGAAACCACAATCTGCTTATGCATATGATGCATGCAATGCTTGTGCATATGAAAATATTGAACTTTCAATACATATATGGAATACTCATAGCAATATAATATTTGGAAACTTTTTACACCAAAGAAGCAGTACAGTCTCGGTAACCAAATATAATACAAGAGAAAAGGAGAATAAATATCCTATGGAGCCCTAGAAGCAATCGCCCAAAGCCTTCGAGATCGGAATATATGTCGCACAAAGCCTCTTCACCTCTCTCTCATAAGTTGCTTCCATGTCGGCCTTCTCCTTGGCAAGCTGATCATATCTCTTCTTCCAAAACCTAGACGAGTGAGGAAGGAGAGAAGTAACCACATCATCAGGCTCATCAATAACCTGATGCTCTAAAAACTCTATCATTGCATCCTTATCCTTGAGCTGCTGAAAAGCTCTTCATGCTCACGAACCCAAGCACACGAACAATCTTCCTCTCTCAACTCCTCTACTCCTTGATTAGGGAGGGTTAAAGGCCCAACCATAATCCTTGGGGTAGGTCTCGGATACTCGTACGACATGCGGTACTCTAGAGCTCTCTTCCTCACCCAAGAGGTGTAAGGTTCCAAAGCAACACAATTCTTCGGACCAAGCTCATTCCTCCCTTTCCTATGAACTTTACGCCAGGCGCGGACCATCCTATCCTTCAAGTTTTGGGGATCTTTACCCTCTTGAAAGAATAAGCCTTCCAACGAAATGTTGTTAGGTTTATCCTTTAAGGGGAACCCAAGTTGACGACGAGCCAAAGTAGGGTTGTAGTTAATTCCACCACATGTACCAAAAAGAGGTACATTGGAGAACTCACCACAAGAGTCAATAATCTGAACGCCATCATAAACATGACTATACCAAGAGATATCATCATTAGTGAGAGACATAAGTCTCGTGGACCACCGTAGACATCCCTTGTTCTCCTTGAAGGCAAGCGTCTGAGGCAAGTACGAAATAAACCACTTGTACAACAGAGGCAGACAACACACAATGGAACCACCACCCTTCGCATTCCTCATATGCAAAGAGAAATAAGTGTCACCCAATAGAGTCGGAACGGGATTAAGAGAAGAGAAAATCCTCATAGCATTCACATCCATGAAGTTTTCGATGTTGGGAAATAACACTAGCCCATAGATGAGGAGTACAAATATGGCTTCAAAATCTTCCTTACTCATGGCCTTCCCAAACAAGGTAGCTTTGGCAATCAGAAAATCAGATGGGAGACCTTGAATTCCACCCTTGGTAGTCATATTGGCAACAATGTCAGATACCTCCATATGAAGTATGTCAGCAATCTCTTGAGAAGACAGAATCTTCTCCAAGCCACTGAATGGCAACTGGTCAAGAATAGGTATACCCAGATGATAAGCATACTCCTTCAATGTAGGCAAAATCTGGAAATCCGGATAAGTGAAGCACCGATACAAAGGATCATAGAACTGCACCAACACACTGATCAGACCCTCATCCACCTTGGTAGAAAGAATAGATAGAAGCTTCTCATGGCGAGCTTTGAACTCCAAGGGCTCTAATACATAAGATGTCAAACTCCTTAACTCTTTCAAGTCGGGTTGTCTAAAATTGTACTTCTTCGTATTCCTTCTTTACTTATCCATGTCTGAAAATTTGCAAATAGACCTCTTAAGTTCCTTGTAAAATCTTTATTATTGATGACATGAATGCGGATGAATGCATGGATGCATGGATGCAACAAACACACTCAAGGATCAAGCAAGTCACACCACACAAAGGTCACGGGATGGCTCAAGTCATCGTCAATATCAATCATCCATTTTGGTGGATTATGGTTTAAACCTTATCAACACCCAAGTTCCATTGATATTGAGGATATACGAGAACGGATCGACCGCGAATCACGGGTTTGTTATATGTCACGAGCATGGAGTCTCGGTTAAGAACCACCCAACAGGAGTGTACTATGGTTAAACCTGACAATCATGTTCTAAAAAGGTCCCCATAGTCATTATCCCATCTTTCGGATATTATCGGATAAAACGACTACTCGTCCTCCAAAAATATTCTCAAGAGGGACTCTTGTGAGTGTAGTATCACGTAACAATTGCATCAAGTCTTACACTTGAACGACCTTCACACTACGTCCTAAAGTAGGCCAAGATGGGCTAGGTATCTAAGGTCTTTGGCTTTTACGGTTTATATTTGAAAGAGTAATGCCTAACCACGACTACTCGTGTGACATTAGTGATCCCAACAGAACCTCCACCAAGTGAATGGACTTACAAGTTAACTTGTTAAGGAATAACTCCACAAAAGTCAACAAGACTATGCCATTCTCCTATCATAAGTGCACTCGAGTTTGGGTATACAACTCATCTCACAAGAAACCACCAAGCATACAAGCAATTAATATATCAAGCAATTCATATATTAAAAAAAATACACTCAGCCCAAATTTGCACAAAAATATGCCACAAATAAATATAAACATACAACACATACAAGCAAAAAGTAGGCTAAACCCACGGGGCAATATTCAGTTCCCAGCAGAGTCGCCACTTTTCTGAAGCGGGGTTTTCGTTATCTTTAGGTTTATTGACTAAACCAAAAGTAAACATACAATTCGAGTCGCCACCGCACTTTTATTTCTTCAAAGGAAAGGCTAAAAAGCGAACAAAAGTCAAGTAAGAAGTTTTTCAAATAAAAAACTAATAAAAATATCAGAGATCTAGGTAAGGGGGTTGCTTATGAAATGGGAAGGTTTTACGCACCCAAAACATCCTTAGTACTCTAAGGGAACCTCTTTTTACAAATATGTGTTGTAGGTTGGTATTTGTGAAAAGATTTGTGCAAAAGATTGGAGGGATAAGAAGATAATAGATTATATTTACAAGTTTTGTTGTTTGAATGGATGAACCCATTGCCTACGTACCATCACAAAGGAGGATCAAAACCTCGTAGTTCGGGGTAAAAATCTCAAAGATTGATGAATTTATTTTAATCAAAATCCTTAAGGCCTTTTGTTATCAAAGTGAGAAAACTCAACCTAAACCAACAATCCACCATGTGAGGAAGGCTTCGACATACTAGTGAGGGGTTAACCCTATAATAAGCATGGAAGACTTATAATCCAATCACTAAGGATGAGGTGATATTTACATCAACCATTATGATAACTCAAACCTATGACTAATATTTATGAAAAGGTTTTAACAAGGTGTCCATTGGAACCACAAAACAACTTGAAATGAGTTATATTTACAAGTTAGACTTATTTACAAAATGAAGTCAAAGTGGGATTAAAGTTTATTCACAATGAGTATTTATGAAAATAGATTTGAAAAGTCAAAAGCTTAAGGCCTAGGTTTCTAATTTGAAATAAAGTTAAAGTTTTGCAAATGGTTTTTGGCTTGGTTAGAATGGGGAGAAGAAGAGAAGGGTTATTCCTAAAAGCATACAAAGGTAAGAGGGGAAAGATAAACCCTTGGAGTTCTTTTTCTTGAAGTCATATAGATGACTCAAGATGCTCTTTTCCTTTGGACTTAGCAAACAAACAAGCAATCAAACAATTTGAATTCAAGCTCCTAGGATCTCCAATTGGCTTGGCTCTTAACTTGGCTACTCATGACAACGGTCCTCTTTTCACAATCTTAAGATGGGATCCGTATCACACAAAAGCAAACATCAAAAAGATCACAACACAATAAAGGGAATGGACAAAGAATAAGTTTGGAGGAGAAGTCCTTTGAGATCAACTTTGAATTTTAGCATTCTAAAGGCATGATGCCTAGTTGCTCTTCAACAATTTTGCATTCTAAAGGCATGAGGCCTAGTTGCTCTTGAACTCCTTTAAGCATAGGTAAATCGTAATTCTAAGTCCTTTCTCCTTTTGCATTTGGTTCACACAAAACAAACATAAACAATACAAAATAGCAATATATTTACACAATAATGGGCTCATATGAACAAAAGAAAAATGATATAAACGTAAAATATGTGCTCAAGTGAGCAAAGTGAAAATCAAGATGAATAATGGGAAAGAAATAAATGACATTAAAAGTAAATGGCAAGAAATTAAATGCTCAAATTAAAGTTAGTAGTTAGTAAGGTTATGTTAGCTTGTCATAAGACAATGTAGTGCTATGTTAAGCAATCGTAAGTGGACTAATGTAGTAATCACACCTATCTGAGGCCGGTCAATAAAAATATAGGTAAAGAAAACAAGTTAGAGATCATGATTAGTAAGCCAAGCTCCATAAACTTGCCATGCCAAACAAAAGGGTAAGGGCCTTGTATTGACTTTTAGTTATTTGCTTGACCAAGAAGCAACCTATCTTGGACACAAAACAACTCACTTGATCATGGATCAAGTTGGGTTTGGTTTCGATCAAAGAAGGTTAAAAACTTCTCATTTGTCAAGGCCAACTTCAAGACTTTAACTCATTGGCCTTTGATGGAATGAAAGGGATGAAGATGAAAGGGATGGGAAAATAAGACAACAAACAAACCCAATTATTCAAACTTGATCCAAATTGTAGCACCTCAAATTTGCACCCCCCATTTGTATATACATTTTCATTTTAGGTCATTAACATTGCATTGTTCATTGCATAGTCCACCAAGCTATCAGGTCAGACTGGCATCAGGAGATTCAGTTGTGCAAGGCAACAAGTGCATTTTCTATGCAATCAAAGCCCTAGGGTTGGTATATTGATTTCATGTGATCCAAGAATCATTTTGAAGTGATTTGGTCAAGAATTGAAGGTTCAGAGATCATCAGTCAATGTACAAATCATCTAGAACCCTAAAAAGTCAACAGAAGTCAACTGTCAATTCAACTATGGTTTTGGAGGTGGGAGATGGTTAGAGATGCCTCATTCATGTGCTAAAAAGTCTCATCTAACATTTCAAACATCAACATTGAAGGATTTGAAGTCAAATCAAGACTTTCCCAAAATAGCAGGTGACCTGTAATTTGAATTTGCCAAAAATGGAAAGGTTTTGGACCAACTTCAACTCAAGATTACATCATCAAGAAAGCTTCAAATGAAATTTTGTCCAACATGAAAGTTGAAGATCTTTCTCTCCCATTTCCAAAAAGTCCGAGATCATGGATTTCTCATGTTTGGTTAAGGAGATGTGATCAAAACATGGAAAAGTGTGGTTTGAACTTCAAATGAGCATAACTTTCAAACCAAAAGTCCAATTTGAGTGGATCTTTTTGCATATTGCTCCTTATAACATGTATTTTCCAAGCATAGCATCATTTGGCATGAAATCGCATTTGCATGGCATTGGCTTATTCATGAAGATTTTTTCGGGAAATTTCATAAATTCATTTTGGATGAACATGAGTATACCAAGCCAATTCTAACAGGTGCATGGAACATTTTTAAGTCATTTTAAGCCTTGCATGTGCACTGTTCACGTGCATGAGGTGTATGGAGCATGAAAATCCATTTTTTGCATAAACACCACAAAGCCCCTAATCTCATTAGCATTTGCCCTAATCCTTTCCTAATCATGTTTAGCAAGGACTATATAGCCTTAATCCTAACTATTTCATCACAATTATCAATTCTAGATCTAGGTTTTCAAAAATTCTCAAAATTCTCTCTCACTTTTTTCTCCAAATTTCTTCAAACACAATCACTTTTCCTTGATTCATTCATCATCCTGAGCTGTTATTGATCATCTTTGGACGCGGAAATAGAGGAATTCATGGCATTCGAGTTCATGTTCAATGTTTGAAGCTTCCATGGCAAGTGAAGATTGAGCAAGATTCAAGAGCATTTGAGCCTCCATTTCATCATCATTCATCTCAAGAAGCACGTTGGAAGAAGATTGAAGCATTGCCAAGCCTGGAAACACGTGATTTCAAGTGTTGCTCATCAAGAGGTTACATTTTCGACCTCTTTAATTCTCAAAATTGTTGTGCCTATTGTATAGTTCGTAGATTGGTGATGAATCTGAGCTTTGAATGAGCTAAAATGATGCACTGTACGCAAAGATCCATGTGATTCAAGTTTGGATGTTGTTTTTTTATTTTCTTCGATCCATGCATTTGATGTTGTTTTTCCATGAAATGATTTTTGATCTTTGATGTATGAACCATGACAAATCGAATGGTATGCTTTTGGTTAACTTCTGGAACGTTTGGAAAAATTCTGGAAATTAGGATGAAGATGTTCATCATGTTCTTCGTGATTCATGCACATGTCCAGTTTCCCTACGTATTTACCTGCGGAACGCATGAGGCTTCCTGCGGATTTTGCTGCCAGTTCATGTTAGTTACCTGCGGATTTTTGAATCCAGGCAGGGCGCGCGTTAGGGTTTGAGTGATCAAAACGATGGCGTTTTTGGTTTGGCGCGCTTGTGATTCAAATGCGTACATGGCTCGAATCCGGATGAGGACATTTTCCCATTGCCTTGTGTTTTTCTCTATTTTCTTCATATTTTCATGTTTTGTTTCATAAATCATTTTTCAATTTTTTCTTCAACTTCACAAATTCATATTAAATTGAAAATTGATCCAAAAATGATGAGATTTTTTACATTGTGTTTCTCTTTTTGTCTACTTTGTTTTATTATTAATTCTAAAATTGTGCATGGCCTGGAAATATTTTTGTCTAAAGAGATTGAATACATGTATGCATCTTGACCTTGCCTTGCCATATCATTTGTGAAATGCTGAGATTTTATCCAATGCTCATGAAATTTGGCATGCTATAACTAGACTCATTGCTTGACATTTTGGTGTTGAGTTGGTATTTTTATCATGTGTCATTTCTGTTTTATGATCATGTTAAGGTAGGTGTGACAATTTGTGTCACACCTTGTGATGTTCAACTTGATTGATGAGTTTGCCATGCCAAATGATATCCAATTGCCTTGATTTTTTGTATGATGCATATTATGGATGTTGTGGTTGCTTATGATTTTTGTTGGAATTTTCGGAATCATTTCTGATTTAATTGAGATTTTTCATTCTGGCTGGTCACATTTGAGTTTTCAAAATGCCTTGAACTTCATTTGATTGTGAAGTGCTTGTTCCTTATCCAATGAATGTGAAACTTGGCACACTAGTTGTAGACATGTTGAGTGGTGTTTTGGCTTTGGTTTGAGGTTTTTACCATAATCCATCTCTGTTTTAGGCTAATGCTAAGTTGGTGTGATATTTTGTGTCACACATGTGCTTGTTATGCTTACCTTGACTTATGCAATGTGATTACCATGCCTAATCTTGTCCAATGCTCCTAATTTTTTGGGTGATGATCATGTTGTATGTCCTGTTTACTCATGAATTTTGCCAAGATTATTTGAATAATTTTTGATTTAATGTGCATTTGTTTCTTCTGATGTCACAATGTGGTTACAATTTGCATACCTTGCCATGTTTGATTCATGAAATGCTTTTGGTTAATGATATTGATATGGGACCTTTTGGAATGTGTTCTTGATTGAGTGAGTTTGATTCATGTTAAATTTCATGTTCTTTTTTGGATGTTTGACCCTCTTTTGACCCTAGGCTTGGACCTAGTGGCTTGGATTCACTGTTTGGATTGTGGATTTCAGGTTAAGAAGCACATTGCCATGATTGGAGTTGCTCACTCATTTGAGTTGATTAGTTGATTGATGTTGGCTGATGTTGAGTTGTTTTGTAGGTTGATGCCAAGTTATTTGTGTTGTGCCCATTGACTTATGCCTTGCCCACTGTTGCATTGCTTGTCTGTCTGATTGTATGGATGACTGTTGTCTGTTTGATTGTTTGAATTGTATACTGATTGGGTTAGATTTTTTTTCAGGTACCTAAGTTGCTTTGACTTCTTATTGAACTTGCTTTTGCTTTGCTTGGTTGCTTAACCACTGAGGTATAACTCTCTGACTTCATGTAGTCTGGAAGACCTGTCCTGTTATGTGGGAAGGCACCTGTCTGAAATCCTCCTTAAGAGGCAATGCTTGTGTTTGTTTATCTTTGTGCCAAGCAGGAAAATACCTCTTATGAGGCAATTGGCAGATAAAAGAGATGTGTAATCCATCTCCTGCTATTCAGTTGTGTCATTCACTTTGCTCACACCATGTGTTGATGCATTGTGAATAAGAACCCAAGATCTTGTTGTGTCAGTCATATGTGGAGAAGAGTTCCTACTTTCTAAACTCCCGCACTTTCCTTTGTCTGAAGCTCTCCCAGGCCATGGATAAGAGCTGTGAGGTCTTACCCTCACTTCCCCATTTCATCTGCTGCACCCTAACTCTCAATGTTAGGGTTAAGAGCTAACTACACCCGATTCCAGTTGGCCTGTGTTTCACAGCCTAACCTTGTATGAGCCCAATTGTGTGCATATAGCGTGTGTGTTTGCTTTTTGTGCTAGTATGTATTTGCCTGTGCTGTTTAGGATAGCTTGCTCCCTGTGCAAGTTAGATAGAAACCTTAACCTAGGGCCATGGTGGATTTACATGATAACTATTAGGCTCGAGTTAGTCTCCCTTCTAGTTTGTCATTTCCCAGTCTCCGGTTAGGTTAGAAGTCCTTTTTCCCTGCGTAGGGGAACTACGTCGCCCTGATCCTCATACCAGATGAGGTACGTAGGCAGGAGATGAGCTGATCTCTCCGGGCGCCCTTTTTCTTTTTCACCCCTTTGTGTTGTGTTGGAGTCCGACGTAAGTCCAGCGATTGGCAGTTGGTTTCCTGTGTCTTGTTTGCTTGTTGGAGTCTGACTTAAGTCCAGCGATTGACAGTCGGTTTCCTGTGTGTGTGTTTGTTGGTTCGGAGTCTGATGTAAGTCCAGCGATTGGCATTCGGTTTCCATGTTTGCCTGTTTGTGTGGAGTCTGACGTAAGTCCAGCGATTGGCAGTCGGTTTCCTGTTTGTGTTTTGTTTGGCATGCGTTAGCCGATCTACGAGTGCTCTGATTCTTCTCCAGTCAGAGAAGATACGTATGCATAGGAGGCGATATCCTAGCGAGCACGTTTCCCCCTGTCCCGAACTACGTCGACTCTGATGTTTGTGCCTGACAAACTACGTAGGCCTAGGATGCGATATCCTGCCGAGTTAGTTTCTTTTGTCTTTTGGTGTCTCCTTTCAGCCTGTGTGTGCAGTTTGTTTGATCAGTTTTTAGCAACCTTATCCTCCCTTTTGTGCGTGGATCCCGTCGAGTACGACGGATGCGTAGGGGTGCTAATACCTTCGCTTCGCATAACCGACTCCCGTACCCATCCATCTCTGGTCGCGAGACCATGTCTTTTCCAGGTTTACTTCGAGCGTTTCCTTTCCCTCCTTTGGGATAAATAACGCACGGTGGAGGCTCTGTTGTTTCGTTTTCTCCGCCGGTTTTTCGCGTAATGCGACAGCTGGCGACTCTGCTGGGGACCAGAAGTTGACCTCTTGCTGGTCCATCTTCCCTAAGCGAGTCTCTCCTAGCGCTCTCTAGGATAGGGTTTGGTTGCTTTTACTGCTTTATTTATTGCATTTATGATTATGATGTGATCGTTTATGTTTACATTTATGTTTGCATGCATCATATATTCATCTGTGATGGCTGTGCTGTGTTTGTCTCTCTGTTGGGATGGGAGTTACATGAGGTAAAAAGCCCAATACCCAGGCTATGAGTGAACTCTAGGATACCTAGGAATAGAGTGATTCCTGGGAAGCGGGTGGTATTGCGCCACTTAGCGGAACATGATATCACGAGCAGTTCAGATCCTGATGGGGTATTATCGGTGCATACATCTGGTATGTATATGATGATATTCTTGAAAGGGTTGTTTATCCTGCGTTTCTCTTGACCTTACCCTGGCCTAGATGACACCCGTGAGTGGGGAGGGATTGAATCATTTGCGGGTACTGATGGTGACTATGGTTCAGTTGGACTTATGGATATCTATCTCTGACACGCCGGAATTTTGTCTGTGATATCTATCAGCGGGTTCCGTTTATTTCGGATCCCCGGGTTGAATTTGAGGATACTTGTTCGGAAGATCTGGTTGTCATCTGTTCAGTGGATTTCCTGTGATGATAGTGATATATTCCCCGGTTCTGTTTATTTCGGAACTTTCCAAGTTGGATTTAGGGTGACTTAGTCCCTCAGATGACTGTGATTGGTTCAGAGACTTGATGGGTTTTCAGATGACTTGGGAGACGGCACAGTGACCTGCCTGCATGCATTTGCATCATTCCCATCTCGCATTCATTTGCATTTAACTCATGTCTATCCGTACCCAGGGTCCATTTTTGATTAAGATTCTGGTCGAGAGACATCCGGAGGTCAGAATGTTATTGATGAAATATTACCCGTCTCAATGAAGCCAGAATCAAAGGATATTCCTCATACGGATAGACATTGCATGTGTGAGTCATATTAACCTGTTTGTTGTTTTGTAGGTGTCAGTATCTAACCAGTGCGCATAGCTCTTCCATTCAGATATTTGGCCAGACTCAATAAATCCAAGTTGATGGATCCGCCCAACACCGACATTCTCGAGTTGAAAGAGATGATGAGAGAGTTGTTCAAAGTCGTGCAAGGGCTCGCCTTGGGGCAGAAAGCAATGGCTGAGAGGTTGGGAAGAATTGAAGGTTGGATGATAAAGGAGAAAGTTCAGGGAAAGGATCCGTCGTCCGAAGTAAAAAACCCCTCTGGCACTGTAGTAAAGAAGCCCTCTGGCAACGGTCAGCTCGAGAAGGAGGTCGAGTCAGGTGGTGTGCAGGCCAAAAAAGAACGCGGTAAGGATCGTTACCACCTTTATGCTGCCACTGTAACCACTCCTGTTGGTAATCCACCTGTACAACAGCAACAACCGCTACCTCAACAGAAAGCACCGAAAGCTAAGAGCTAAGTGAAGAAGGGGACAGATCGTCAGTTTGATAAGCCACCCATGACTTATACCCTTCTATTCAAGAGGTTGGGGGATTTGGGGTTAGTTCGGCCAAGGATATTGGTTCCTGTAGAACTGCGTCAGAGGCCTGCAAACTATGATGAGAATGCCCGGTGTGAGTTCCATTCTGGGGCACCAGGACACAATATTGAGGGTTGTAGAGCTTTTAAGCATGTCGTCCAAGATATGGTGGATTCTAAGGCCATCAGTTTGGCACAGATACTGAATGATAATGTTAACCCCGTGCTGATGCCAGGCCTCGTGGGGGTGAAAGTGATGTCAAAGGACAAGAGGGGAATAGAGGTGACTGAGGGGGATCAGTTAAAAACTTCAGTGTCTGTGGTCTCAAAACATCTGACGAAGAGTGGAGCTTTCCCTAGTATTGATAATTGTTGTGCGGTTGTCGCCACAAATGGGTGTGTAGTGATGGGGGAAACAATCCAGAGAATGAGGGAAGTAGAAATGGACGGTGAAAAATTTGAAACACCAAGTCAGGCTGTTGAAACCGTCAAGGTAGAGGATGCCATTCTAGCTGAGAAAGAAAAGAAGTTGTCCATTTCTTCTTACAAACAGGCCATGGAAGTGGTGAAGAACGGAGAAGCCCTAGGCTGGGGGAAGATCATAAACATTGTGGTGAAAGCGGATATGTTCGGGGTTGGCTATCAGCCATATCAAGACTCGTCTGGACAAAACAGAGGACGTCGTCCACAGTTCACATTCGTCAGGGCCGGAATGCTGGATCCAGGTCACGCCTGTACAGTGGGTGAAGAGATTGACAGCGACCGCGAGCTTGAGTCGTGGATAAAATCGTGCGTACCAGGAAATTGGAAGGCCTCGAAGATCATCACTGTCACTCGTCATGAAGAGTAGTATTTCTGTTTTTCAATTCTGTTTGCATAAAGCCATACGTTTTTCCCGAAACGTAATGGTCCATTGTAAGGGCCATCTCATGTGTTTCATTGTGCAACATTTTGCATCATTAATAAATGGATGTTTTTGTGATTAAAAGCGGTGTTCCCTGTCTTTCATTTATCTTGGCAGTTTTAAAAAATAAAAATGGCAATGTTTATTTTCATTTTTCTTTCCTTTCGATTCGTATTGTTCCGACCTCAAAAGTGATTATCCTCCTGATATCATTGATAACAATTCGGTTACACCTTTGTATGACTTCGACAATCCGATCTATCATGCTGAAGAATAAGGCGAAGAAGATTGTGATCTGCTGGAATTAGCCAGGTTGTTAAGACAAGAGGAGAGGGTGATTCAACCGCATGAGGAGCGATTCAAGATTGATATTCCAGGCACCGCCGAGGTCAGGAAGTGAAAATTGGGGCTGCTTCAGAGGCGAGTAAAGAGCATAATGGTAGAACTGTTGAAAGAGCATGTGGATACCTTCGCCTGGTCGTGTCAGGATAAGCCAGGGTCAGATACCGATGTCGTTGTGCACAAGCTACCATGGAGAGAAGACTGTCCTCTAGAGAAGCAGAACGCCGATGCCATGTATCAAAGAGCCATGGTGACTTTGTTTCATGATATGGTTCATCGTGGAATCAAATGCTATGTTGATGACATGATTAGCAAAGTCCTGAGCAGAAAGAGGGCATCCGGTAGATCGGGCAAGTTGTTTGACCGGATTGAGACAACTCAGACTGAGGTTGAGTCCGAATCAGTGCACTTGTAGAGTGTTGTCCGGTAAAATGCTTAGGCTTATTGTGAGCGGATAAGAGGAATCGAGGTCGATCCTGCTAAAAAAAAAACAAAAAAAAAAGATATAAAGAAGAAAAAGCAATACGAGAAATGCCTGAACCACAAACAAAAGAAGGTTTGTGGTTTATTAGATAAATTGAATTGCATTTCACGGTTCATATCTCATCTGATAGCCACGTGGGAACCCATTCAAGAAAAAGGGAGCAAACGTTCAGTTGGATAATAATTGCCAAGGGGCATTGAAAGATAAAAGAATAAGTTGCAGGAACCTCTGATTCTGATGCCTCCTGTGGAAGGAACAACTGTTAAGCTGGCACTTGACAGCCCTCGAGGGGTCTATGAGGTGCGTATTGTGTCAGCATGACGAGTCTGGTCGAAAAGAGCATGCAATTTACCTTAGCAAAAAGTTTATCGATTGTGAAACAATACATTCACTGCTCGGGAAAACTTGTTGTACTTTGGCATAGGCTGCTCGCCGACTGAGACAGTATATGCTGGTTCATACCATTTTGTGGATGTCCAAGATGGATCCGATCAAGTTTGTGTTTGAGAAGCTAGCATCGACTGGACAGGTGGCGAGAGGGCAAATGATGTTGACTGAATCCGATATTCAGTATACTTCTCAGAAAGCAATCGAAGGGAGTGTATTATCCGTTTACATCGCCCCGCAACCCATTGAGGATTATCAACCAAGGAAGTTTGAGTTCCCTGATGAAGGCATCTCGAGGTGCTCAAATCGAAAGATTGTGAGGAACCGATCCCGGAGGAGGGGCCTGACCCTGAATCCGAACGGATTCTGATGTCTGATGGGGGGGAGGTTAATATGGATGAGTTAGTGCCGTGTTGGTTACGCCAAAAAGATTCCATATTCCTTTTGTTGCCCAGATAACATTTGAATGCACCAACAATGGTGGTTTAGTACGAAGCATGTATCCTGGGCATCGGTCTTCGTTGCGTATGTCTACTGGGGCAACGCCGCGCTCGCTCGTGTATGGGATATAAGTGGTATTACCTACTGAAGTCTAGATCCCATTGTGGAGAGTCTTGAGGGATGGGAAATTAGATAAGGCTGAGTGGATAAGGACTCGGTATGACGCGTTGAGCCTGACTAAGGAAAAGAGGCTGGTAGTTACTTGTCATGGGGTAGTTGTACCCAGTGAATGAAGCGTGTTGTTGACCGAAAAGTGCGACCTCATGCGTATCACGTGGGAGAGCTGGTATTGAAAAGGATCCTTCCTCCCGGTACAGATAACAGGGGCAAGTGGACACCCAACTATGAAGGTCCATTCGTGGTCAAGAAGGTTTTCTCTGGCGGAGCCTTGTTGTTGACGACCATGGATGGCGAGGATTTTCCATCCCTCATGAAGCGGACGCAGTTAAAAGATACTTCGTAAAAGAGACCCGCTGGACGAAAAGAATAAGAATAGTCCAGGCAAAAATGGGCATCCCGGCGAACCAAAAAAAAAAGAGAAAAGGTTCGGGAAAAAGTTAGGGATAAAGAAAGAAAAAAACTATACACCCGGCAAGTCGAAAACCCCACAAGGGCGACTTGGGCAAAAAAGGGTATCCCGATGGATCGAAAACCCGAAAGGGCGGTCCGGGCAAAAAAGGGAATGAAACGAAAAACTGCGTCCAGCATGATCGTTTGTACTTGAGATATCACTTGGATAATCTCCGACAGAGATCGATCGGAAGCGTCTTGTTCAGAAGACAGAAAGTGCGGAAAGTCTTGAGGACATATGGGGTGTAACCGAGTTGGAACCCGATGAGATCACGGTTTCACATTGCCATTAGGATAGATTTTTCCTTTTATGCGCGATCACCTCTTTTCAGGGATTGCTTCCTGTGTGCAGCTCGGTTCTGAGCCACCTTTCTTTTCAGTCAATAAAATGCATGTTCAGTCAGATAATTTTGTTTTTGTCTTCATTACCGCTTTGATTGCGAAAACATCCGTTTATTTTTTATAAGAATATTTGCATTTTGAAACATAAAGGTCCCTTCCGATGCATGCTTATAAGATTGAAATCTGGAAATCTTATTCGGAAGTTTGAGTGACCTAGGTGTTGAAATGTTGGCACGCCTGGGGCACGCTTTTATCTAACGATCTTTTTGCAGGTGCTGTTGGTTTGTTTTCACTCACTTGCAGGTTGTGATGTGAGGCATTTTGACAAAAGATCCCCGTGGAGTCCGACCAGGGGCAAGGGATAGAAGAACGGTGAAGACGGTGAAAAATTACGACGACGATCCTGGAGGGTTAATCAAGAAGACTCTTCAAAGTCTGAGGACTGGAAAGTTTGTATGAATCCCAGGAGTTCGATCTCTGTGGAGTACGGAGAAGTCGGGAATACAAGGTGATGAATCAGAAAAGTCCAGACGAGTCTGGGAGTTCTCAAAAGTGGAAAGTCGACATTGTGGTTGGATGATGAATGCCGATGTTCGACAAATCGACAGGTGTTCCATGTCAAATAAGTCGTATCTCCCCAGTGGGTTTAAGAGTGTTATCTCCCTAGCAGATTCGAGATCGGTGTCTCCTCAGCGAGCCTGAAGGTTGCCATATCCCCAGTGGAAGTGTCGATGGGTAGATTCTTCCTAAGGGTTGAGGATGTATCCCCAGCGTGGTCGTGAACGCTTGTCCCCGGCAGGGTTGTGGATGTCTATCCCCAGTGTGGCCTAGTATATTATTTCCTCAGTAGAGTGGTGTAGGCCTTTCCCCAACAGAGTTATGCATTTCCCCATCAGGGTGTGGAGTGTTTTCCCCTAGTGCATCTCCCAACAGAGGTTGTGTGGATGGTTTTCCCCCAGCAAGGTCCCCAAGCGGATCAGGTTCGGCGAAAATTATCCCCAGTAGAGATAAGCATTGGTGTTTTCCCCTAGCAGGGTAATCCCCAAGCAGTTCGGGTTTGATGGAGGTCATCCCCGACAAGGCTTGTCTTTCCCCAGCAGGGTGGAAATTGACGTGGTATTGAAATCCTCAACATAGTTCCTTGAGCTCCCCGGTGTTGTCTCTGGAGGAGATGTGTTTTTATGCATTCATCATTTAGATAAGCATAGCATATTGCATCATTAATGCGTAGCATTTCCATGATCGTGGGGCATTGCGCTAAAAAAAACTCTCATGCATCAGCATTGCAAACATATCCATTAGCCCTAGGCCGTGGTGACCATCCGAGAATGGGTTATCGGAAAGATTTTAGCATCGCGCCATTGGATTGATTTCAGAATTGGGTTCCCCAGCATGGTTGAGAGGTTGGTGTTTTCCCAACAAGTGACTCCTTAGTTGAGCGGGTATCCCCAGTAATGCAACTCCCCACAAAATTGGTAGCATCTTGCAAGCTTGGATCGTTTCCCCTAGCAGATGTGGGCGTGTCTGATCTCTCCATATAGAGTCGACCCCTTAGGCAGAAAGTGTCTGTCATTTCCTTCTGCGCTCTCCACTGAGTTATATCCTCATGGATGATGGTTGTTTCCGTTCCCTCCCTACGCACATAATGGGATGGGTTTTCCCTATTGAGTTCTTTCCTCATTAGGATGAGTCTTGATTCAGTCTGCCTTTTTGGATCGATCCTAAATTGGCTTCCTTGAGGCTGTCTCTTGTGCTTCCCTGTGGTATAAATGAATAGTTGCTCACTAACCGGCACTCATTCATTTTATCTTCAGCGGAATTTGTTGGCTTCTACCTACGAACTGGTAGTTGTAAGTCCTATCTTTGTGGTCTTCTACCTACTACCCGGTAGATGTGAACTCCATGTTCGCCCCTTTGTGGAGTCAACCCTTGTGCTCATCCTAGTCGATGACGGTTACTTTTCCGTGGTTTTCTGCCTACGAACCGGTAGATGTAATCCCCTCTTTATGGTTATCATTATCCAGTTTTCGGTATTGATATTCCCCTTCCTTTTGGATATTTGCTCCGAGTAAGAAATTTTATCCTCAGCGGGTCCTCTTTCATTCACCGTTTGCGTTAATGTTTGTGGCCTCCCCTTTTGATTGGTCATCTTTACATTCCTAGTCCTGGTAT
The DNA here is from genome assembly GCF_024323335.1 of Lathyrus oleraceus. Classification (NCBI taxonomy): domain Eukaryota; kingdom Viridiplantae; phylum Streptophyta; class Magnoliopsida; order Fabales; family Fabaceae; genus Lathyrus; species Lathyrus oleraceus. The sequence goes on from NC_066583.1 coordinate 247,866,608, forward strand.
CCCGATGCCTTTCTTTTCGGTTAATTTATCCATTTAACAACCTACAACCCAGTTATGGATAATCTTCCATGCGAGTGTATTATCTACGTTTTGACGGCTATAGATAATATATCTCATGCACTCTTTGGTTGAACCCTTTGTTTGTTTCCCCAACTGAGTAAGATTCGTATTCCTTGTGGAATCGAATGTCCATCCTCTAACAAGATTGCTTTTCTAGCCCTCTTCAGGATGATGAGTGTTTTGGAACACAAACCAATTCACGCTTTGGTCGGTCACCTGTTTTATGCCTACAACCCGGTATCCTTGGTGTTCCTTCCTGTCTGCTCCCTGTCGTGACCTTGATCCCCAGTGAGCCACCTCTCCGTTGGTGTCGATAAATGTCGAGCTTCTCCCGTTCGTCCGTTGACGTCTGGTCGAGTCTTCCCATTCATCCGTTGATGTCTGGTCACCTTCTCCGTTGGTGTCGATAAACGTCGAGCTTTTCCCATTCATCCGTTGATGTCTGGTCACCTTCTCCGTTGGTGTCGATAAACGTCGAGCTTCTCCCGTTCGTTCGTTGATGTCTGGTCGAGTCTTCCCATTCATCCGCTGATGTCTGGTCACCTTCTCCGTTGGTGTCGATAAACGTCAAGCTTTTCCCATTCATCCGTTGATGTCTGGTCACCTTCTCCGTTGGTGTCGATTAACGTCGAGCTTCTCCCGTTCGTCCGTTGACGTCTGGTCGAGTCTTTCCCATTCATCCGCTGATGTCTGGTCACCTTCTCCGTTGGTGTCGATAAACGTCGAGCTTCTCCCGTTCGTCCGTTGACGTCTGGTCGAGTTTTCCCATTCATCTGTTGATGTCGGGTCACCTTCTCCGTTGGTTTCGATAAACATTGAGTTTTTCCCATTCGTCCGTTGACGTATGGTTGTATATCTATCCTCTCATTCATCTGTTGACGTCGGGTCACCTCTCCGTTGGTTTCGATAAATGTTGAGTTTTTCCCGTTCGTCCGTTGACGTATGGTTGTATCTCTTTCCATTCATCCGTTGATGTTTGGTCACCTCTCCGTTGGTTTCGATAAACGTTGAGTTTTTCTCATTCGTCCGTTGACGTATGGTTGTATCTCTTTCCATTCATCCGTTGATGTCTGGTCACCTCTCCGTTGGTTTCGATAAACGTCGAGTTTTTCCTAGTCGTCCGTCGGCGTCTAGTTGTGATTTCTATTTCCATTCATCGTCCTTCGATGTCTGGATGTGGTTCCTTTTTTCTGAAAAAGGTCAAAATCCCCAGTGAAGTCGTTGGTAGACGTCTTGTCTAGTTCAGTGACAAACATCAGATCCCAGTGGAAGTTGTCCTTGGTGGACAGTCCTTTCTTGGAGCCCCGCAGAGTGCAAATTTCTACGGTTCTTTGGTATTCAATCCCTGTGTACCCTGAAGGTCTGACAGTCGTTGCTCTCATCCGTTTCAGGTCCCCAGTTGATTGAATAGGGGCAGCTGTAGCACCTCAAATTTTCACCCCCCATTTGTATATACATTTTCATTTTAGGTCATTAACATTGCATTGTTCATTGCATAGTCCACCAAGCTATCAGGTCAGACTGGCATCAGGAGATTCAGTTGTGCAAGGCAACAAGTGCATTTTCTATGGAATAAAAGCCCTAGGGTTGGTATATTGAGTTCATGTGATCCAAGAATCATTTTGAAGTGATTTGGTCAAGAATTGAAGGTTCAGAGATCATCAGTCAATGTACAAATCATTTGGAACCCTAAAAAGTCAACAGAAGTCAACTGTCAATTCAACTATGGATTTGGAGGTGGGAGATGGTTAGAGATGCCTCATTCATATGCTAACAAGTCTCATCTGACATTTCAAACATCAACATTGAAGGATTTGAAGTCAGATCAAGACTTTCCCAAAATAGCAGGTGACCTGTAATTTGAATTTGCCAAAAATGGAAAGGTTTTGGACCAACTTCAACTCAAGATTACATCATCAAGAAAGCTTCAAATGAAATTTTGTCCAACATGAAAGTTGAATATCTTTCTCTCCCATTTCCAAAAAGTCCAAGATCATTTATTTCTCATGTTTGGTTAAGGAGATGTGATCAAAACTTGGCAAAGTGTGGTTTGAACTTCAAATGAGCATACCTTTCAAACCAAAAGTCCAATTTGAGTGGCTCTTTTTGCATATTGCTCCTTATAACATGTATTTTCCAAGCATGGCATCATTTGGCATGAAATCTCATTTGCATGGCATTGGCTTATTCATGAAGATTTTTGTGGGAAATTTCATAAATTCATTTTGGATGAACATGAGTATACCAAGCCAATTCTAACAGGTGCATGGAACATTTTTAAGTCATTTTAAGCCTTGCATGTGCACTGTTCACGTGCATGAGGTGTATGGAGCATGAAAATCCATTTTTTTCATAAACACCACAAAGCCCTTAATCTCATTAGCATTTGCCCTAATCCTTTCCTAATCATGTTTAGCAAGGACTATATAGCCTTAATCCTAACTGTTTCATCACAATTATCAATTCTAGATCTAGGTTTTCAAAAATTCTCAAAATTCTCTCACTTTTTTCTCCAAATTTCTTCAAACACAATCACTTTTCCTTGATTCATTCATCATCCTGAGCTGTTATTGATCATCTTTGGACGTGGAAACAGAGGAATTCATGGCATTCGAGTTCATGTTCAATGTTTGAAGCTTCCATGGCAAGTGAAGATTGAGCAAGATTCAATAGAATTTGAGCCTCCATTTCATCATCATTCATCTCAAGAAGCACGTTGGAAGAAGATTGAAGCATTGCCAAGCCTGGAAACACGTGATTTCAAGTGCTGCTCATCAAGAGGTTACATTTTCGACCTCTTTAATTCTCAAAATTGTTGTGCCTATTGTATAGTTCGTAGATTGGTGATGAATCTGAGCTTTGAATGAGCTAAAATGATGCACTGTACGCAAAGATCCATGTGATTCAAGTTTGGATGTTGTTTTTTTATTTTCTTCGATCCATGCATTTGATGTTGTTTTTCCATGAAATGATTATTGATCTTTGATGTATGAACCATGACAAATCGAATGGTATGCTTTTGGTTAACTTCTGGAACGTTTGGAAAAATTCTGGAAATTAGGATGAAGATGTTCATCATGTTCTTCGTGATTCATGCACATGTCCAGTTTCCCTACGTATTTACCTGCGGAACGCATGAGGCTTCCTGCGGATTTTGCTGCCAGTTCATGTTAGTTACCTGCGGATTTTTGAATCCAGGCAGGGCGCGCGTTAGGGTTTGAGTGATCAAAACGATGGCATTTTTGGTTTGGCGCCCTTGTGATTCAAATGCGTACATGGCTCGAATCCGGATGAGGACATTTTCCCATTGCCTTGTGTTTTTCTCTATTTTCTTCATATTTTCATGTTTTGCTTCATAAATCATTTTTCAATTTTTTCTTCAACTTCACAAATTCATATTAAATTGAAAATTGATCCAAAAATGATGAGATTTTTTGCATTGTGTTTCTCTTTTTGTCTACTTTTTTTTATTATTAATTCTAAAATTGTGCACGGCCTGGAAATATTTTTGTCTAAGGAGATTGAATACATGTATGCATCTTGACCTTGCCTTGCCATATCATTTGTGAAATGCTGAGATTTTATCCAATGCTCATGAAATTTGGCATGCTATAACTAGACTCATTGCTTGAAATTTTGGTGTTGATTTGGTATTTTTATCATGTGTCATTTCTTTTTTATGATCATGTTAAGGTAAGTGTGACAATTTGTGTCACACCTTGTGATGTTCAATTTGATTGATGAGTTTGGCATGCCAAATGATATCCAATTGCCTTGATTTTTTGTATGATGCATATTATGGATATTGTGGTTGCTTATGATTTTTGTTGGAATTTTTGGAATCATTTCTGATTTAATTGAGATTTTTCATTCTGGCTGGTCACATTTGAGTTTTCAAAATGCCTTGAACTTCATTTGATTGTGAAGTGCTTGTTCCTTATCCAATGAATGTGAAACTTGGCACACTAGTTCTAGACATGTTGAGTGGTGTTTTGGCTTTGGTTTGAGGTTTTTACCATAATCCATCTCTGTTTTAGGCCTATGCTAAGTTGGTGTGACATTTTGTGTCACACATGTGCTTGTTATGCTTGCCTTGACTTATGCAATGTGATTACCATGCCTAATGTTGTCCAATGCTCCTAATGTTTTGTGTGATGATCATGTTGTATGTCCTGTTTACTCATGAATTTTGCCAAGATTATTTGAATCATTTTTGGTTTAATGTGCATTTGTTTCTTCTGATGTCACAATGTGGTTACAATTTGCATACCTTGCCATGTTTGATTCATGAAATGCTTTTGGTTAATGATATTGATATGGGACCTTTTGGAATGTGTTCTTGATTGAGTGAATTTGATTCATGTTAAATTTCATGTTCTGTTTTGGATGTTTGACCCTCTTTTGACCCTAGGCTTGGACCTAGTGGTTTGGACTCACTGTTTGGATTGTGGATTTCAGGTTAATAAGCACATTGCCATGATTGGAGTTGCTCACTCATTTGAGTTGATTAGTTGATTGATGTTGGCTAATGTTGAGTTGTTTTGTAGGTTGATTCCAAGTTATTTGTGTTATGCCCATTGACTTATGCCTTCCCCACTGTTGAATTGCTTGTCTGTCTGATTGTATGGATGACTGTTGTCTGTTAGATTGTTTGAATTGTATACTGATTGGGTTAGATTTTTTTCAGGTACCTAAGTTGCTTTGAGTTCTTATTGAACTTGCTTTTGCTTTGCTTGGTTGCTTAACCACTGAGGTATAACTCTCTGACTTCATGTAGTCTGGAAGACCTGTCCTGTTATGTGGGCAGACACCTGTCTGAAGTCCTCCTTAAGAGGCAATGCTTGTGTTTGTTTATCTTTGTGTCAAGCAGGAAAACACCTTATGAGGCAATTGGCAGATAAAAGAGATGTGTAATCCATCTCCTGCTATTCAGTTGTGTCATTCACTTTGCTCACACCATGTGTTGATGCATTGTGAATAAGAACCCAAGATCTTGTTGTGTCAGTCATATGTGGAGAAGAGTTCCTACTTTCTGAACTCCCGCACTTTCATTTGTCTGAAGCTCTCCCAGGCCAGGGATAAGAGCTGTGAGGTCTTACCCTCACTTCCCCATTTCATCTGCTGCACCCTAACTTTCAATGTTAAGGTTAAGAGCTAACTACACCCGATTCCAGTTGGCTTGTGTTTCACAGCCTAACCTTGTATGAGCCCAATTGTGTGCATATAGCGTGTGTGCTTGCTTTTTGTGCTTGTATGTATTTGCGTGTGCTGTTTAGGATAGCTTGCTCCCTGTGCAAGTTAGATAGAAACCTTAACCTAGGGCCATGGTGGATTTACATGATAACTATTAGGCTCGAGTTAGTCTCCCTTCTAGTTTGTCATTTCCCAGTCTCTGGTTAGGTTAGAAGTCCTTTTTCCCTGCGTAGGGGAACTACGTCGCCCTGATCCTTATACCAGATGAGGTACGTAGGCAGGAGATGAGCTGATCTCTCCGGGCGCCCTTTTTCTTTTTCACCCTTTTGTGTTGTGTTGGAGTCCGACGTATGTCCATCGATTGGCAGTTGGTTTCCTGTGTCTTGTTTGCTTGTTGGAGTCTGACTTAAGTCCAACGATTGGCAGTCGGTTTCCTGTGTGTGTGTTTGTTGGTTCGGAGTCTGATGTAAGTCCAGCGATTGGCATTCGGTTTCCATGTTTGCCTGTTTGTGTGGAGTCTGACGTAAGTCCAGCGATTGGCAGTCGGTTTCCTGTTTGTGTTTTGTTTGACGTGCGTTAGCCGAGCTACGAGTGCTCTGATTCTTCTCCAGTCAGAGAAGATACGTATGCATAGGAGGCGATATCCTAGCGAGCACGTTTCCCCCTGTCCCGAACTACGTCGACTCTGATGTCTGTGCCTGACAGACTACGTAGGCCCAGGATGCGATATCCTACCGAGTTAGTTTCTTTTGTCTTTCGGTGTCTCCTTTCAGCCTGTGTGTGCAGTTTGTTTGATCAGTTTTTAGCAACCTTATCCTCCCTTTTGTGCGTGGATCCCGTCGAGTACGACGGATGCGTAGGGGTGCTAATACCTTCCCTTCGCATAACCGACTTCCGTACCCATCCATCTCTGGTCGCGAGACCATGTCTTTTCCAGGTTTACTTCGAGCGTTTTCTTTCCCTCCTTTGGGATAAATAACGCACGGTGGCGGCTCTATTATTTCGTTTTCTCCGCCGGTTTTTCGCGTAATGCGACACAAATCAACCTCAATCAACACCAAACAGAAGAGAAATGAAGATAACAAGTCAATCAACACCAAACACTAAACAAATAAGGTCAAACCTCAAATTCAATTCAAAAAAACTTCAACAAGTCCAATTAAATTCTCATAGGTTCAACATAGTCAAACAAGCTTTGACTAATTTTCTCACAAATTTTTGAAATCAAAAAGTATTTAAAAACAATTAAAAATAGCATAATATGAATTAAAATCTCAAACAATCTCAAAACAATCAAAAAATTGTTGAGACTATTTTTCATTGACTTATGATGATCCATAGATGCTATGAAAATATTTTTGGATTTTTTAAAAGTCAGAAAGTATTTTAAAATGAATTAAAACCATTAAAAACCAATTAATTCATGAAAAATATCAAATGAAGTCACAAAAATAATTAAAAAATCATAATATGAAACTAGATTTTTCAAGAATATTTTTGGAATTGGTCTCATATTTTTCTGACTTCAAATGAATTTTAAATGAATTTTTGAAAATGAAATGAGTTAACTGAAAATAAAAAGAAAATGAAATAAATGGGAAAAAGCACAGCCACATGATGCGCTTCATTAATTGACGTGGCGCTCATGGATGGTCCAGATCATAGGGAACACAATGTGTTTGAGTCGAACGCGCAACAACATGCATTAAATGAAGTAATTACAATGGATGGTCAAGATTAGATCGTGGCAAGGTGATCCAATGGCCCTAGCGTGCACACATGGTGGTGGTGGTGGAAACCACCATCTTTTCCAGCCAGACAACAAATTCCGGCCACCAGTTGCAGGAAAATAAACTTTAATGAAAATTAAAAACAAGGCCATGGAAATGAAGCTCGTGTGATGGAGATCATCATTGTACCAATGGATCTTCCTCACTCTTCCTATATTGAGAGAAGTGTGAGGACTTCAGAAAACCATAGAAACACAAGCAAACTACATTGAATTAAGAGATTCAGGTCCAAAAAGTTTGAGAATAAACCTTCCAATGGATGAACTTCTAGCCACGAATCCTTCAAGATCCTTGCTCGTCTTTGATCCTTGTGTGTAATGGAAGTGATTGGCTAAGGAATCAGACTTTAAAACTCAGCTAATGATGCTGAATTTCAAGCTCGAAAGTATGAAATTTTTGGGTGATTCCTTTGGTAATGGCTATGGTTTCAGTGCTGCAGCATATCAGATCTCCAAAAGGTTGCTAAATGAAGCTCATGAAGTGGTTATTTATAGCTGAAGGTATCAGATCACACGCTTTGTTCATGTGCATGGCAATTTGAATTTGCATTGCATGGGCCTGTGTAAGCATATGGAAGGCCCAATGATGAATGCAAAAGCCTGATGAGATCATGTAGAGAGAAAATGGTCGTGCACTTTGGAGGGAACTAGCTTGCATTTTCAAGTTTCATCATAAAATACCAAAATGCACATAAAACGAAATGAATTTGAAACTCATAAATGGTGAATCCAAAAGAGTAATGTGAATAATGGTTGGAAATCCCTTGAAATAAGGAACAAAGTCATGTTGGGAAAAAAATATTTGGCATTTGTAAATTGATGAAAAATGGCTTGGAAAATTCAAGTACAAAACATATTCAAGACACTTTGAAATTTTTTACCAAAAGCAAGCTTAATCAAACCCCCCAGTCCTCATGATACAAGCTCCAAATGAGAAAACCTACAACATAAAAGTTGTAGATAGTTTCAAGATTATCAATCTGGACTCAAAGTCTTCATCATTTGGATTTTATATGACAAAGTTATGGGCATTTGAAGTTGGGTACTTTTTCAAATTCAATGAATTAGGTCCAAGGTGACCTATAATGTTTTGCATTATCACATGTATTTATTTTAGGATTATGAAATTTTGTCCAACATAACATTTGAATTATACATCTCAATATTTACAATGCATTTGGTCTCACCTAAAAATCATAAAAATTGAGGAAGTTATGCCCTTGGTAAATTGACCCAAGATTAGGGTTTCAATCAAAATGACCTATAATGTTTTGAAATAGATGATGAACTTCCAAGTTTCAAATTGATTTTTGATGAACATGAAAGTTGTTCATATGGTTCTCAGGAACAATGTTTATCTTGGGGTCATCTACATTTGACTAACACATCAAAAATTATATCTCATTGGTGCTCAACTTAGTCAGATGACTTGACTGGTCAACTTTTCAAGGCCAAACTTCCAATCTTGATGAATAAATGATTTAGGATTCTCAAATAGGCTCATATATTAATAAAAGGAATAAAATGAATAATTGCATTAACATAAACAATTAGAATGATATGAATAATGGAAAATGAATAAAGGAAAGAATTAAATGACATTAAAGTAAATGACTTGAAATTAAAAGTTAGTTGTTTAATAAGTTAGAAGTTAGTATTGTTTTGCTTTTGCTTTTCATTTTAAGACATTCTTTGGTGAACACTCAACCCACTTATCACAAGCATGGATACTTGAACCAAGACATCTTCCAAAGGAAGGAAAAAAGGCCATGTTTCCACACAATACCATGAAAGAGGGGAGACTTACAATCTCACTAACTACAATGATATGCCTTTTATGTCACAAACTTAGCGCTATGTTAAGCAATCATAATTGGACTTATGTAGAAGTCACAACTATTTGAGGTTGGGCAATAGAATTTTGGTGTTAAGGCATGTTAGAGACATAGTATTATGGACTATGCTCATGAAACATACCACACACAAAAAGAATATGCAAAAGGTGTGGCCTAATCTCATGCATACTCATGTTAGATTTTCAATCAACTAGCTTTAGGACTTTGAGATATCACAGGCCAAATGAGATGAATGCATAAAGAAGGGGAATGAGATGAAGAGGGAGGGAAATAGATGAAAACTCAAATTGATCAAAGGAGGACTTTTACCAAATTAATATCATCCATTCATTTCGGGAGATGGAATGTACATTCCATCAATCCCCTAAATCCAATGATATTAACTTGACAAAGTCAAATCAACCTTGACCAAGGCCCAACAACAAGAATCAAACACAAACAAGTCATCACAATTGGTCAATAAAATTAATTGGCATTTATTCAAATTAAAAATACTGAAATAATACATTTACATAAAATATGGTTTATCAAATTCCTAAAACCTCATCAAAACACCAAATAAATGGCCGTGAGATTTATCATAGGTCAAACAAGGTCAAAGGACCTTGGAGAAAAAATTTCAAAATTTTTGAAGACTTAAAAGTATTTTTAAACAATTAAAAACAAATGCAAAATGAATTAAATCATGAAAAATATTAATAATGATCCAAAAATAATTTTAATTCATAATATGAAAGAGGAAATTATTTGAAGTTTTTTGGTGAAACTCTCATATTTTTTGGATCAAAATTAAATTTAATATGAATTAATAAAAATAAAGCAATTAAAATGAAATTCAAATAATCAGAAAAAACGTGGACCACTTGATCTCCCTCATTAATTGAGGTGGCAGATCAAGTGGCCATCAGTTCGCGTTCCATGGTGGACTTGAGTTAGCGCGACATAGGCTTGGTTTTTAAAAACAACGCACGAGATTAAAACAATTTGAAAAGGATCAATGGCTCTGAACCATGCCAACACATCACCGACGTCCATTGTCGGTCATCTTCTCCGGTGACCCTGGCCGGACTGGTTCACTCATCACTATAAGACCCCAATTTTGACCCTAAGATCCCTCATGCAAATTCATCATAAGCATTAGTATTGGGATCATGCCTTGACATCCTCTTTACCCCTCTTTCATTAGGTTTAATTTGGGAGAGATCACCAAGAATTTTGGGATTGTATCATACTTGTATATTATCATTTTACTAACCAAAATACCAAAAATATGTCTTTGCATTTGCCTAACTCTTTTGTAGGTAGGGCATGATCTCCTTTGATCTATCAAGTTCATATCTAGGGTTTGAGACCCTCATGACAAAGAGCACAACCATGGATTGATGAAAGAATGGTTATAACCATCATATATGAGTTCCAATGTTTTCTACATGTTATATTGATCAAGTTTTCTTCAAGAGTTTGAGGGTGATTTGCCTTGGAAACCCTAGTTTGATTGGGTATCTTGAGTAACTTCTCCAGCAAGCTATCTCACCATTTGATCAAATTTCTCAAGGGACACTTCAAATTTCATCATCTTATGCATATATGATCTACCATGAGCCTATAAAGTCAAGAGATATGAAGATTAGCAAGTTGGTTGATGGTGGTTGGCCAGATGAATTCATCTGATCAAAACTGGGTCTCCCTAGATCCTATCTCCTATAATTTTCACCATTTGAAAATAATTACAAGAGAAAACATACTCTAAATGACATTCCAAAGAACTTTCATGTTGAGACCTAGAGCTAGTTTTGCCTTGAAAATCATTTTCTATGTTGAAACATTAAATGTCATTTTGTCTAAACCCAAATTTGAAAGTCAACTTCCCAAGGCCATAACTTGCTCAATTTTTATGGTATGAAATATTTCCAAGTTGCACAATTAAATTCAATATTTCTACTTTAACTTTTATGTTTGTGGTGAGAGTTAATTCAACTTTTATGAGCATGTGATATGAGGCTACATTATAAGTCACTTTTGACCTAAACCATTGATTAAGTGATTTTTCCAAACTTCAAAAATGCATAACTCTATCATTTCAAATCAAAATGACATGAAATTGGTGACCATTTTGAATGTCTTTGAAATATATACAACTTTGATGAAGACACTTTTCTCATTTGAAGCTCACATAAATAGTTAAGCAAGGTGGAATATTGAGACATATGGCTTGACACTTAGAAAAATTTGTGATATGTTAAAATTTCCAAACTTCCACCTCAAAATTCTTCATGATACAAGCTTAAAATGGAAACGTATTGAACATGAAAGTTGTTCCTCTTGATCTAACCTTTCCAAAAAGTCCAAGTTCATCCATTTTGGACAAGAATTGTTAGGGTTGTGCATGGCATGGACATGTTACCATCACTTGGCGAGATTGAACTTCAAACATCCATGCACAATTCCTTAGCATTCCAACATGACTTCAACCTTGCTTACACTCAATTATGGATCAAATGGAGTGATTTCATGGGCTTGTACACACCCATGCACTCACGCATCACACATTGCTAATTTTGGAAGTTCACTTCAAGTGTGCAAATATCAATTGAATTGGCTATAAATAGAACTCCATATGCTTAGAATTTCACACACATTCGTGCCAGCTTTGATCCTAAACCTCTAACCCTCTCATTCCAAAGGATAATCCTGAGAATTTCATTTGAAATTGAGTTTGAATTCTCACTGTTTTGAGATTCAAAACTCCAGGGATCCAAGACCTTTTGTGCATTCCATTCTACTTCTGCAAACATTTGGAGTGAGATCAAGCACGAGTCAAGGAAAGAACAATTGAATCCAGACCTACATTGAAGGTATATTTTTAGAAATTTTCATCTCTTCGATTATTTCTCAATCTTGCTCAATTCTCTTGATTCTTTGGTTGTTTGAAGTCCTACCAATGTAGGCAAGAAGATTGAGTTGCTTTGAGGCCAAATCGAAGCAACTCAGTTCATGTACCTCAAATTTCAACTCCATGTATCTCTCAATATACTTGGAGTTAGGATGAATTGAGGTCAGATTCGTGCTCTACGCCATTTTTTCTTTCAGATCATATCCTCCTGTTTCATTTTTTTATGGTGATGAGTGAACCAGTCCGGCCAGGGTCGCCGGGGAAGACGACCGACCTTTGGATGCCGGTGATGTGTTGGCTTGGTTCTGAGTCATTGATCTCATTTGAATTGTTTTAATCACGAGCATGCATTGTAATTACCTTTCCTGTGGCGCATTGACTCAAGACCACAATGGAACGCGCGCTGGTGGCCACTTGATCTGTCATCTCAATTAATGAGGGAGATCAAGTGGCTCACGTTTTTTGGTTATTTTTTGATTTTCTTTTATTCCTTTTATTTTCATTAATTCATATTAATTTTAATATTGATCCAAAAAATATGAGAGTCACACCAAAAAATTTCAAATATTTTCCTCTTTCATATTCTGAATGAAAAATTTTTTTTGGATCATTATTAATATTTTTCATGATTTAATTAATTTTTCATTTGTTCTTAATTGTTTAAAAATAATTTTAAGTCCTTTAAAATTCTAAAAAAATTTCTCCAAGGTCCTTTGACCTTGTTTGACCTATGATAAATCTCATGGCCATTTATTTGGTGTTTTGATGAGGTTTTAGGAATTTGACAAACCATATTTAGTTTTAATGCATTATTTTAGAATTTTTAATTTGAATAAATGCCAAATAATTTTGTTGACCAATTGTGATGACTTATTTATGTTTGACTCTTGTTGGGCCTTGATCATGGTTGATTTGACTTTGTCAACTTAATATCATTGGATTTATGGGATTGACAGAAAGTACTTTCCATCTCCCAAAATGAATGGATGATATTAATTTGGTAAAAGTCCTCCTTTGATCAATTTGAGTTTTCATCCATTCCCCTCCCACTTCATCTCATTCCCCTTCTTTATGCATTCATCTCATTAGGCCTATGATATCTCAAAGTCCTAAAACTAGTTGATTAAAAAATTATTATGAGTATGAATGAGATTAGGCCACAACTTTTGCATATTCTTTTTGTGTGTGGTATGTTTCTTGAGCATAGTTGATAATACTAGGTCTCTAACATGCATTAACACCAAAATTCTTTTGCCCGACCTCAAATAGTTGTGACTTCTACATAAGTCCAATTACGATTGCTTAACATAGCGCTAAATTTGTGACATAAAAGGCATAGCATTCTAGTTAGTAAGATTGTAAGTCTCCCCTCTGTCATGGTAATGTGTGGAAACTTGGTCTTCTTTCCTTCCTCTGGAAGATATTTTGGCTCAAGGATCCATGCTTGTGATAAGTGGGTTGAGTGTTCTCCAGAGAATGTCTTAAAACGAAAAGTAAAAGCAAAACAATACTAACTTCTAACCTATTAACTACTAACTTTTAATTTCAAACCCTTTACTTTAATGCCATTTAATTCTTGATCTTATTAATTTGCCATTGTTCATATCATTCTAATTTTTTATGTTAATGCAATTTTCACTTTGTCCACTTGGACCATATTGTGTGATATATTTTGTTTGTGTATACTTTGTTTGTTTGTGTAGTGTTTGACCATTAATGTATATAATAACAATAAGAAACCCTAAAAAACGTTTATGTGGACTGTTGGCTTGATCTTGGACAAATGGACTTAGAATTTAGGCAACATTCCAATGCTAAAGGACTTGGCCAATGCCAACTTATTGAGAAACCAAGTACTTGCAATTTGAAACTTCATCTGATACATCATTCAAGATATCTCTATGTTCATATGCAACATGATCATTGTGAAGCTGTTATTTTGAACCTGTGACTTGTGGAATTCATTTATTACAAGGGCTATTTTGAAGAAGATCATGGAATGGATAAGCTTGGATGTGGCCATCTATATTTGATGCCTTGCTCTTCAAGATAATATAATTGTGCATTTGTGTGTTGCTTGATTCTAAAAGTCCAAGGGAATTCTTGATTTCTATTGACATTCTTGTCTATTGGATTGCTACCCATTTGGTCAGATCTTTTCAACTCTAAACTTTTAATTTTCTACATAGGATAGTCTCTTCATCTTCTCCCCATTTCTTTAATTTCAAAATATCTCCCTCTTTTTTTCAAAACCTTCTTTGATTGAACTTATTTTATTCTAAACTTTGACCATTTTGTAAAAAGATAGAAACTTTGGCCTTATGCCAAAAAGAATTAACTCATTCAAACCATTTTTGGGCCTTTGTGCCTTTCAAACTTAATTTTTGTTAAAAGCAATGCATTCCATTTTGAAATTTGTATCACGAACTACGAGGTTTTGATCCCTCATTTTTATGTTGGTACGTAGGCACAAGATCGAAGGTCTTGTCAAACATAAAAATATAATTAATGAATTCTTTTCTCATCCCCCCATTCTATTTGTTTGTAAACATCATTTTTTGTACCAAATACATATGCACACAAAATGAGTTCCCTAGGAGTACCTAGGACACTTTGGGTGGTAACACCTTCCCTCTGTGTAACCAACCCCCTTACCTGTAATCTCTGACATTTTATTAGTTTTGATTTGAAAACTTCTTACTTTTGGGTTTTGCTCGTACTTTTTCCCCTTTCCCTTAGAAACAATAAAAGCGTGGTGGCGACTCTTGTTATTTGATCTCTAGCTTATCCATAGCTTAATGATCATGAATTTACCGCTACAGAAATTAAGTGGCGACTCTGCTGGGGAGTAGTCTCTAGTGGGTTTAGCCGACTTTTTGTGTGTATATATTTTTATATATGTGATGTTTATATATATGTATGTGTGATATAATCTGCTTGTTGTGCTTGGTGATCTCTGAGTGGTGAGATAAGTTCTGACCCGAACTTGAGTGCAATTAAGATAGGAGGATGGTATAGTAATGTTCGACTTGGGTGGAGTAGTCCTTAACAAGTTGGCTTGAGATCCATCTGCTCAGTGGAGACTCTCTTGGAATTAGAAATGTCACACAAGTAGTTGTGGTTAGGCATTACTAACTCTAATTTGGGTCTAAGAAGATGAGGACCGTAGAACATTTTCCCCCTCTTGGCCTATTTAGGACGTAGTGTGGAAAATGCTCAAGTGTAGACTTGATAACAGTTGTTACGTGATACTACATTCAGACGAGTTTCTCTTGAGAATATTACAGGTCGATGAGTCAGTCATCTTAACCTGTAATATTTGATAGATGGGATTAAGACTCTGGGAACTTTTTAGAACATGATATACAGGTTTTTATCCTTAGTTCACTCCTTTGGGATGGTTCTTACCCAGACTCCATGCTCGTGACTTGCAACAAACCCTTGATTCTTGGTTGATCTAATCAAGTCTAGTCAATATCAATGGAACTTGGGTGTTGATAAGGTGAAAACCATAATACACAAAAATGGATGATTCATCTTGACAATGACTTAGTTCATCCCTTGACCTTTGTTTGTTTGCATTGTGAGTGATCCCTTATTTGTGATTGTTGCATTCATGCATTCATGCGCACCATAACAGTCATCACACAAAATTTCAAAGATGTTGTGGTGTTATTTGCAAATATTTTCAGACCATGGATTGCAAATATTTTCATACCACTGAGAAGTACAGTTTCAGATGTCCCGACTTGAAAGAGTTAAGGAAGCTAGCATCTTTTGTATTAGATCCCTTGGACTTCAAACAACTTCATGGGAAGCTTCTATCTATCTTGTCTGCTATTGTGGTTGAAGGACTTTTGAGTGTGCTAGTGCAGTTCTATGATCCTCTTTATTGGTGTTTCACTTTCTCAGATTTTCTACTTGTGCCTACCTTGGAGGAGTATTCTCATCTTTTGGGGATACCTGTTTCTAGTAGAGTGCCTTTTAGTGTATTCGAGGAGATTCCCCGATCTAGTATTATTGCTGAAGCTCTTCACTTGAAGAAGTCTGAGATAGAGACTTATTAGGTGAAGACAGGAGGGTTATTTGGGTTGCCATATGATTTCCTCATCAAGGAAGCTACTACTTTTGCTCAAGCTGGTAGTGTGGACTCTTTTGAAGCTATCTTTATGTTGCTCATCTATGTATTAGCTTTGTTCCCTAACATTGACGGTTTTGTTGATGTTAATGCCATTAGACTTTTCTTGATTAGGAATCCTGTGCCTACTTTGTTGGGTGATATGTATTTCTCTATGCATCTAAGGAATTCTAAGGGTGGGGGAACCGTTGTCTGTTTCATTCCTCTTCTATACAAGTGGTTTATTTCGCACTTGCCTCAGACACCTGCTTTTATGGAGAACAAACAATGTCTAAGGTGGTCTCAGAGACTTATGTCTCTCACTAATGATGATATAGTTTGGTATGACCCATCTTTAAGAAGTTTGGAGATTATTGATAGTTGTGGTGAATTCTCTAATGTGCCTCTCATTGGTACACAAGGAGGAATTAACTACAACCCTGCTTTGGCTCGTCATCAACTTGGGTTCCCCTTGAGAGACAAGCCTAATAACACTTTGTTAAAAGGTATTTTCTATCAAGAGGGTAAAGATCCCTAACATTTGAAGCAGAAGATTGTGCATGCTTGGCATAATGTGCATAGGAAAGGAAGATCCGAGCTTAGTTCATGCAATTGTGTAGCTTTGGAAGCTTACATTCTTTAGGTGAAGAAGAGAGCTTTGGAGTTGAAGATGCCTTATCCTTGCGAAAGACCTATGTCTATGGTTGTGGTTGAGCCATCAACTCTCCCTAACCAATATGTAGAGGAGTTGGAAGACGCTCTCATCAAGATGAAGCAAGAGAAAGACATATGGGAAGAGCGTTTCCATGCTTTGAGCAATAAGCATGAAGAGTTACAGTTGGAGTATAAGGACAAAGATGCACTTATTGAGCTACTTGAAGACCGAGTGACGAAGAGACAGAGAGAGCCAGAGGTTTCATCTTCTAGCATGCCTCAGCCTTCTGTTGCTTGGAAGAAGATTGTTGACCAACTTGTCCTCGAGAAGACTCCGATGAAGGCTTCTTTTAAGACCGTCTGTCGCTTTCAAAGGAAGTACGTGCCTACAACCAGATCTTCTGACATTGTTGTTAGGGATCCTTAGGATGACTAGTCTCCTTTTCTCTTGTATTTTTCATTTGGTTTCTGAAATTGTACTCAGTGTAATCCTTCCAATTTATATAAATAAAAATAGATTTTTTGTCATATCAAATTGTTGCAATTGCTATTTAAATATATATATTTGCAAATGATATAGTAAGTTCCTTGAAAATAAAAATAACCAAGCATTGCATCTCATGCATCATTTGCATAAGAAGGTTTTTGCCAGATGTCTGATTGGTATTTCTTCTGTGCTTTAGCCAAGCTGACTCACCGGTACAATACCCGAGCCAATCACCTGAGAATCATATAGCACTTAGAGAAAGAGAACAGAGAGCTGAAAGACGAGATCGCCCGCCTGACTGCCATGATGGAGTCAGTTCTTGCTGCCCAAAGTCAATCTTCTCCAACGCCTGCAACTCCTCCTACGAGGACTATTAGTTTAGAGGTGGCTACCTCTACCATGCTTGTTGTTGCCGCCCACTTCGCGCCCACTATGCATGCCGGATTCCCGGGGGGAATATCGTCCAACTTTGTGTCAGAAGGCTTTACGCATACCTTTGCTTCCATGCTGACATCTAGCCCGGTCATGTCTATGCCACCTCCTGTTGTGCACACCTTGCCTCACGTGGAAGATACCATCTATCATTCTGAGTCGTATGAGGGTCCAGATGTGTATGAAAATACGGATGAAATGGAAGATCAGTTTCTTGAGTTGCGCAAGGAATTGAAGACGTTGAGAGGTAAAGTTCTATTTTGGAAGAGTGCTGTTGAGTTGTGTTTGGTGTCCAACGTCAAGATCCCAATGAAGTTCAAAGTGCCTGACTTTGAAAAGTATAAGGGTAACTCTTGACCGCTCAGTCATCTTGTGATGTATGCTCGCAAGATATCTACTCAGACCGACAATGATCAATTACTTATCCACTACTTCCAAGATAGTCTGATCGGCGATGTGCTTCGTTGGTATATGGGATTGGACAGTGCCAGCATTCACACTTTCAATGACATGGAGGAGGATTTTGTCAAGCAGTATAAGTATAATGTGGACATGGCGCCAGATAGAGACCAGTTGAGGTCTATGTCTCATAAGGATAAAGAGACATTCAAAGAGTATGCGCAGCGATTGAGGGAGTTGGCTGCCCAGATCACTCCTCCATTGGAGGAAAAAGAAATGACAAATATCTTCTTGAAAACTCTGAGTTCATTTTACTATGAACGAATGAATGATTGCTAATGCCCCCAGTGACTTTACCGAAATGGTAAACATGGGGATGAGGCTTGAGGAAGGAGTCCGAGAGGGACGTTTGTCAAGAGATGAGGCATCAATAAGCAAGAGGTATGGCAAAAGTCTTAGTGAGAAGAAAGATAGTGAGACGAATGCAATTTCAAGTGGGAGGCAGAGGAGGCCTCAGATCAGAAGGAATCCAACATCCCGTCAACATCATCATCATCAAGTATCTTCCGTTATCCCGGTATTTTCTAATCAACAAACAACACCAGTTCAACAACAACAACATCAACAATAACAACCGCAACAACGAACGAACACCTACAACAACAACAATACCAACAACAATCATCATCAACAAAACTTTGAAATGAAGAAGGTCTCTTTTGACCCGATTCCCATGTCCTACGTAGAGCTTTATCCATCCTTGGTTCTCAAGAACCTGGTCCAACCAAGAAACCCACCCCAGATTTTAGAACCACTTCCTTGGTGGTATAAACCTGAGCTCCGTTGTGCTTTTCACCAAGGAGCACTCGGACATGATATTGAAAATTGTTATCCACTCAAGTATGAGGTTCATAAGCTGATGAAGAGTGGTATGGTGTCCTTTGAGGACCGTGCGCCGAATGTGAAATCAAACTCGTTTCCCGCTCATGGGAACTCTTTTGTGAATATGGTGGATGGTTGTCCTGGCGAGTTCAATGTTTTTGATGTGCGCTTTATCAGGAGGTTCTTAGTGCATATGCATAAGGATATTTCTTTGGTAAGTGAATGTGAGCATGACCATGATGGTTGTGTTGTTTGTAGTGTTAACCCGAGGGGTTGCGATGTTGTGAAAAAGGACATCCAACGTCTGATGTGTTGGTGTAAGCCCTAGAGGCCAATACTTTTGGTACTTGTATCGAATTACTTATTAATAATAAAAGGCTTTTCTTTATTATGTTTGTCTAATAAAGTCCCTAGAATAGATAGTCCATTTAATGAATCAAGTGTAACTTAGTCATGAGATCACATTAAACATAAGGACAATATTCTTAAAGTTTCCATAGTCGAGCTTTATTGTGAAGTGGGATAACATTAAAGCACTAAGACTATTATGTATATAGACTGATGATCACATCTCATGGATCATGGATAAGGAGTTCTCAAGTCCTAAACATATGTATGAATATTAAGAGTAATATTTATACTGGATTGACCCGCTATGAGAATACTATATAGAATGTTATGCAAAGTTTCATAAGTTATTCTCATGGTGATAATGGTGTATACCACCCTTCGACCTGAAACCACTATGGACCCTAGATGTAGAGTCGAGTGCCTTATTGCTGATCAAACATTGTCCGTAACTGGATGACCATAAAGGCAGTTGATGGATACTCCACGAAGCATACTAAGGGACATGAGTGACCTAGATGGAATTTTCCCATCCTGCGTAACAGGATAAATGTCTATGGGCCCAATATTGAACTGGACAAGGATGACACGGTCTATGCCTTGTGTTCAATATAAACATAAGGTCAAAAGGGTAATTATACACATAATTATTATCACAGAATGATTTGTCAGATCACATGACATTTTTGTGTCTTGGGTAGAAGTGATGTGTTGCTAGATACCGGTCACTGTTTATTATGTTAAATACGTGATTTAATATAATTGCCAATGCCGCAAAAACCTATAGGGTCACACACAAAGGACGGATTGATGAGAGATAGAGTAACTAAGGAATATCGTAATGTACAATGCCCTTAAGTGAATTGTTGAACATCGTAAGGTACGGTGTAATTAAGTAGAATACGAAATATCGTAAGGTACCACGTGCTTAAGTGATTTTGGCATATTATAAGATATGGGACATATACACTTGAGTGGGCTTTTTAGCTTGAAGCCCACACAAGTGGTTCTATAAATAGAACCCTTGTGTAGAAGCATAAGTGCAGTTGTAATTTCGTTTCTCTCTCTCTCTCTCTCTCTCTCTCTCACTCAAAGCCTTCATTCGTAGTAGCTAGCACTGAGATTGAAGAAATCCGTTCGTGTGGACTGATTAGAGGCGTTGTCATTGTTCAAAATTCGTGATCGCTCCGTAGATCTGCATCAAAGGTTACAATCGCCACAAGAGGTAATGATTCTATCACTGATCATGCCCATTCGTAAGGATCATTAAAGGAGAAATTTTAAATTCCGCTGCATTTTGGATCGCCCTTCTCCTTCATGATGGATGAAGGCATGATCCACATTGTTCAATCCTGTCATGTAGATGACGATGTTAATGTCATAGTGCCTGTTTTCAAGCAGCCCGAGAAGTTGGTGATTCCGTACGACTCCAGTAACAGCAACAATCAAAGATCAATATCGCCGTTGGTAATACGGTTAGCGGGTCCAGTCCCGTATTCATCTGATAAAGTTGTGCCATATCAGTATAATGCTACAATGATGAAGGATGGTCAAGATGTCCCGTTACCTACGACTAGTTCAGTAGTGAGAATTGTTGATGTTACTAAGGTGACCCGCAATGGTCGAGTGTTTGTGTCGGTGTTCCCAAAGGATAAAGAAGAATCGGTTCTGAGTAAGAAAGTGGAAGTTCCTAGTGTAGACCCAATTGGCTATTCAAAAGATAGGTCTGGTGAATCCAGCAATTTGAAAGCCAATTATGATGATGAGGTACTTTGTTTGATTAAAAGAAGTGAGTTTAATGTGGTATAGCAGCTCCTCCGAACCCCCTCAAAGATCTCAGTGTTTTCTCTGCTCATGAATTTCGAAGTGCACAGAGAAGCACTGCAGAGAGTTCTAGAGCAACCTTTTGTAGAACATGATGTTACAATGGATCAATTCGATCATATTATGGCTAACATCACTTCTTGCAATAATCTTAGCTTCTGTGATGAAGAACTCCTTAAGGAGGGAAGGAATCATAACATGGCTTTGCACATCTCGAAGAATTGCAAAGAGGATGCTTTGTCAAATGTACTTGTTGACACCGGTTCGTCACTGAATATGCTTCTGAAGGCAACTTTGTCGAAGTTATCTTACCAAGGAGAGCCCATGAGGTATAGCGGTGTAATTGTCAAAGCTTTTGGTGAAGTGGACCTTCCAGTTAAGATAGGTCCGAGTGATTTTCAAATTACTTTTCAAGTAATGGATATCCATCTGGCCTACAGTTGCTTATTGGGAAGGCCATGGATCCATGAGGCAGGAGAAGTTACTTCCACTTTGCACCAAAAGCTCAAATTTGTGAAAAATGGCAAGCTAGTGATTGTTGGAGGAGAGAATGCGTTGTTGGTTAGCCATTTGTCATCTATCTCTTATGTGGAAGCTGAGGATGAGGTTGGAACTCCATTCCAAGCCTTATCTATTGCTGCTGAGAAGAGAGTTAGGGCACCTATGTCCTCATTAAAAGATGCTAACAAGATTGTGGAAGAAGGCGATGTCGATCAGTGGGGGCGCATGGTAGAGGTCCCCGACAACAAAGGCAGAACCGACTTGGGATTCTAGAAAGGTTTATCAGCTGCAAGGACTGAAGATATGCAACTTAGCTTCCGTAGCGGAGGGTTCATTCATGGCAATGAACAACATTTAGCTATTGTGCTAGAGGATGACGAAGAGGAAGACTACACCAATTTTATGATGCATGGAAAAGCTTGCAACAATTGGACTGTTATCGATATTCCTGTTATTTTGCATCGATCTAAGTAATTACTTTTATATGTTTTTAAGATCCTTCTCCTATGCCTAAGGGAGAAGTGAACATTGTTTGGGAATTTTCAAATTGATCATCAATAAAATTATATCTATTCATACACATATATGATGTTTATTTTTACTTTTTGCTTTATTATGAAAATGGTAATCACAAAAAACATAAATAAACAATATAATTATCCATCTGCATAATATTTGGTCACAAATTCACTTCTCTAAAATCAAAATATCAAATCATTATGCAGGTTGGTCCCTAACCCCATTGAATACATACATCCTTCTCCTTCTCCAAATTTTGAATTCCCTGTGTTTGAGGCCGAGGAGGAAAGTGATGTAGAAGTAAGTGATGAATTATCTCGTCTTCTTGAGCAAGATGAAAAAACCATTCAGTCGTTCGAAGTGCAGGTCGAGTTAGTCAATTTGGGTTCCGAGGATGATGTGAAGGAAGTCAAGATTGGGTCTCGACTGTGTCAATATGTTAAGAAGGGGTTGCTTGATCTTCTTCAAGAGTATTCAGATGTGTTTGCTTGGTCCTATCAAGACATGCCTGGTTTGGATTCTGAGATTGTGGAGCATAGATTGTCGTTGAAGCCAGAATGCCCGCCATTCAAGTAGAGTTGAGAATAACGCATCCTGATATGGCTGTGAAGATCAAAGAGGAAGTGCAGAAGCAGATTGATGTCGGTTTCCTTATGACCGCTGAGTATCCGCAATGGGTGGCAAATATTGTGCCAGTGCCGAAGAAAGATGGAAAAGTCCGCATGTGTGTTTATTATAGAGATTTGAATAAATCCAGTCCGAAAGATGATTTCCCTCTGCCACACATTGATATGTTGGTAGGCAATACTGCTAAATTCAAAGTCTTTTCGTTTATGGATGTATTTTCCGGATATAATCAGATTAAGATGGCACCCGAAGATATGGAGAAGACCACGTTCATTACACCTTGGGGAACATTCTGTTATAGAGTGATTCCTTTTGGTTTAAAGAATGCTGGTGCAACATACCGGAGAGCAATGACTATTCGTTTTCATGATATGATGCATAAAGAGATTGAAGTATATATCGATGACATGATTTCTAAATCAATTGATGAAGAGGAACATGTTGAGCATTTGTTGAAGTTATTCCAATGTTTGAGGAAATATAAACTCCGCTTGAATCCCAATAAGTGTACTTTTGGTGTTTGTTCTGGTAAGTTGTTGGGCTTTATTGTCAGCGAGAAGGGTATTGAAGTTGATCCTGCCATGGTCAAAGCAATACAAGAGATGCCTGCGCCCAAAACTAAGAAGCAAGTTAGAGGTTTTCTTGGTCTCTTGAATTATAATTCCAGATTCATTTCCCACATGACTGCCACATGTGTGCCTATATTCAAGCTTCTTCGGAAAGATCAGTCTTGTGGTTGGACCGAAGACTGCCATAAAGCTTTCGATAGTATCAAGGAATATTTTCTTGAACCTCCGATTTTGTCTCCACCTGTTGAAGGAAGACCGTTGATCATGTATCTGACTGTGCTCGAAGATAGTATGGGTTATGTTCTTGGTCAGCAAGATGAGACTGGAAAGAAAGAATTTGCAATTTACTACCTCAGTAAGAAGTTCACTGACTACGAAACTCGGTATTCTATGCTTGAGAAGACTTGTTATGCATTGGCTTGGGCTGCTAAGCGTCTGTGTCAGTATATATTGAATCATATGACTTGGTTGATATCCAAAATGGATCCAATCAAGTATATATTTGAGAAGCCCGCTTTAACTGGGAGAATTTCCCGTTGGCAGATGTTGTTGTCAGAGTATGATATCGAATACCGATCTCAGAAAGAAATCAAGGGTAGTATCTTGGCTGACCATTTGGATCACCAACCAATTGAAGATTATCAGTCAGTGCAGTATGACATTCCTGATGAAGACATTTTTTACTTGAAAATGAAAGATCATGATGAACCATTGCTTGAAGAAGGCCCATAACCTAGTTCCCATTGGGGCATGGTATTTGATGGGGTTGTTAATCAATATGGAAATGGCATTGGGGTAGTGATTATTACTCCTCAAGGCACACATCTACCATTTACAGCTAGATTGACTTTCAAGTGTACAAACAACATGGCAGAATATGAAGCTTGCATTATGGGGCTTGAAGAAGCCATGAATCTCAGAATCAAGTATTTGGATGTCTTTGGTGATTCGGCTTTGGTTGTGAATCAAATCAAAGGAGAATGGGAGACAAATCAACCCGGTTTAGTACCATATAGAGATTATGCGAAGAGGATTTCAACTTTCTTTACAAAGGTTGAATTTTATCATATCCCTCGAGATGAAAACGGATGGCAGATGCTCTTACAACGTTGGCATCGATGATTGTAGTGAAGTATTGGAATGATGTTCCCAATTTGTCTGTAATGCGTCTTGATTGGCCAGCTCATGTGTTTGTTGTTGAAGAGATCAAAGACGAGAAGTCGTGGTATTACGACATCAAATGTTTTCTCCAAACTTTGAGAAGATTAGCCGATAATTTCTACTTGAATGGTGATATAATGTACAAGAGAAACTTCAACATGGTTTTGCTCAGATGTGTGGAGAGACACGAAGCAGACTTGTTGATGACTAAAGTGCATGAAGGTTCCTTGGGTACTCATTCAAATGGACATGCTATGGCGAAGAAGATGTTGCGAGCAGGTTACAATTGGCTGGAATCTGATTGTTGCAAATTTGTGAAGAAGTGCCACAAGTGTCAAATTTATGCTGATAAGATTCATGTTCCTCTGACACTATTGAATGTTATCTCTTCCCAATGGCCCTTCTCCATGTGGGGAATTGATATGATTGGGATGATTGATCCCAAAGCTTCGAATGGACATCGTTTCATTTTGGTGGCAATTGACTACTTCACAAAATGGGTTAAAGCGGCATCTTATGCGAACGTAACCAAGAAAGTTATTGTAAGGTTTATCAAGAATCAGATTATATGTCGTTATGGTGTGCCAAGTAAGATCATTACTGATAATGGATCAAACTTGAATAACAATATGGTGGAAGCTCTTTGCAAAGACTTCAAGATTGCACATCATAATTCTTCTCCCTACAGACCCAAGATGAATGGGGTTGTTGAAGTTGCTAACAAGAACATCAAGAAGATTATTCAGAAGATGGTTGTTACGTACAAAGATTGGCATGAGATGCTTCCATTTGCTTTGCATGGGTATCCTACATCTGTCTGCACTTCAACAGGGGCAACCCCTTTCTCTCTTGTATATGGTATGGAAGCAGTACTCGCTGTAGAGGTTGAGATTCCTTTATTGTGTGTGCTTATGGAAGCCAAGTTGACTGAGGCTAAATGGTGTCATACCAGGTTTGATCAGCTGAATTTGATTGATGAGAAGAGATTAATTGCCATGTGTCACGGTCAGTTGTATCAACAAAGGATAAAGAAATATTTTGATAAGAAGGTCAAACCTTGTGTGTTTAGAGAAGGTGACCTTGTGCTCAAGAAGATCTTGTCGTTCAAACCAAATTTTAGAGGAAAATGGACTCCTGATTATGAAGGCTCATATGTTGTTAAGAGAGCCTTTTCAGGCGATGCATTGATACTTACAACTATGGATGGTGAAGAGTTCACTCGTCCTGTGAACGCAGATGCAGTCAAGAAGTACTTCGCCTAAAAAAGAAAAGAACAACTCGCTAAGTTGAAAACCCGAAAGGGCGACTTAGGCAAAAATGAGCGTTTCGGTGGATTGAAGATCAGAAAGGGCGACCCAGGAAAAAATTAGAGACATAAAACAGAAAGAATTTCCCAATAAGTTGAGTACTCCACCCTGGGGAAACTTATGCAAAAATTAGGGATTATGGCAAGTAATTGAATTCTGCTAATCTTCAGTGTTTTAAAGACTTGATGAAGCACAAGGGTTGATAATAATTCGTCACCCCGACAACGATCGAGAGCACAATGGATATCAAAATTTGGTAGAAGGACTAAGGATAATTTGTATTCAATGTAACCCTTTTCCATGTAAATTACCATTTTCAACTTTGTAAAATCTATGGAGTCTTGTCATTTACAGACTACCATTCCATCAAATAAAGTTAAGCTTTTATCCAATTGTTTCTACTCTTATTTCAGCCAATAGTTTATATTTTTATCATGATCATTTTGGAAAATTTAAAATTTTAATCAAAATATGTTTCTTAAAAAAATATAAAAGTAAGAATTTTCCAAAGCAATTGAAAGAAATATCAACAACATTCTGATGGATAACAAGTCCTTGAGTGCGAAACATCAGAGGTTCCCTAAGTAGTTAACCCTTTGGGTATCCCTAGACGATTCTGTTGATTCAGTTCCTCGGCGGAATTATTGCTTCCCCGGTAGAGCTTCGAGCTTTTTCCTCAGCTGAGTTGGTTGATTCAGGTACCCTGTGATTGTTTTTCCCCAACTGAGTTTCTGCCTTCCTCAGTAGAGTTTGGTTTTCTCCAGCAGAGATGGTTGATCTCCCCAGCTGATCGCATTGGTTTCCCCGCCAATCGCCATTCGACTTGCTCCCCAGTCAGAGTTTCCTCCTGGTCCCTGAGCAGTTTATTTTTCTTGTAGGGTTGTCTCCCATTTTTATGGTGTTGACCTAAAATTCCCCACATGATCGCTGATATTTCCTCTTTCCTCAGCAGATCTCCTCCTTCCCCAGTTAGGTTTGAGCATTTTTGGATGGATGATCTCTCTGTTCTCAAGCAGTTGTCTCCATATTTTGTGGATTGACCAGAGATTATACTGATGATTTAATTTCTTTGTGACACCTTTATATCCTTTGTGATAGTTGTGTCAGCTTAATCATCATATATACATACATTCATATAATTTCATATTTTCATATTCGTATATCTGATTAAATTGTTGGTTTGAGATTCTCATTCCCTGTATGGTGGTGCTTTATCCCCATACAAATTCCGGTGTTTGTCCTCCCTTAATTGTATAGCGTCATCCCCTTAGGCAGAAAGACTTTAACCTTTCTCCTTTTCCCCACTGAGTTGTTTCCTCGTGGATGATTATTACTTCAGTTTCCTCCCCAGTTGTTTATCTCGATGGAACCACTCCCCTTGAGTTATGTCCTCATTGGGTTGAGTCTTGATTGACTGTTTCTTTCTAGCTCCTACCTAGATAGATACTTTGAGTTTCCCTAAGAGTCTATTACTGAGTAACTGGTAATATTCTTCTTAGTTTGCAGTTTGTTACTTCTTGCCCAATACCCGGCAAAAGTACCCTTGTTTTTATCCTCAGCAGTAGAGTCCCTAGTGGGTCTGATTCCCTAGGAAGTATATCTTTGATATGTTCACCTTAACCGGTGACGGATATCTTTCTCTCCCCTGCTTGAGTTTATCCTTGATATGTTCATCCTAACCGATGATGGATATTCTCTTTTTGGTATTCTACCCAGTAAAAAGGTAGTTGTAATCCCTATTCTTGTTTCCCAGAGAGTTAATCCTTGATATGTTCATCCTAACCGAAGACAAATTTCCTTCTCTTTGAGGTCTTCTACCCAGTAACCGGTAGTTGTGGATCCTGCTTTTGTTCCCCCCGCAAAGTTGATCCTTGATATGTTCACTTTAACCAGTGACAGATTCTCTCTCTTGGTATTCTATCCAGTAACTGATAGATGTAATATCTATTTTATCTCCTCACAGAGTCTATCCTTGATATGTTCACCTTAACCGGTGATGGATTTTCTCTTTGGTGGTATTCTATCCAGCATTGGATAGATGTAATTCCTACTTTTTATTCAGTTGGTGTATCCTTGATATGTTCATATTAACCGATGACGGGTATCCTCCTTGACAATCCCAGGCAAGTCTATCCTTGATATGTTCATCCTAACCGATGACGAATTTTCTTCCCTCTTGAGTTTATCCTTGATATGTTCATCCTAACCGATGACGGATACTCTCACCCTTGGTCTTCTTCCTAGTAACTAGTAGTTGTAAATCCTATTTTCCGCAGTTTCCCCAGCAATGCTATTCTTACTTAGTAACCGACAATGAATACTCCCTCCTGGGTTTTCCCAGCGAGCCATCCTTTATATGTTCATCCTAACCGATGACGGATGACCTCTCTATTAGATCTTTATTATCTCCTCACCCAGTAATAGGTAATAGATAATAGATTTCTGCTCCTCCTGCGTTGGAGTTTTTTTCTACGTAGTTGAGTTGAGTACACATTTCCTTAGTGAAATTGATTTTCTCTGCATGATTCAAGTATTTCAGTTTTATCTTGACTTACTCGTATCCCCTGCAGATTTTGTTAGTTCCCCGACTGAGTGTTTTCCATGTTTGTATGGAATCCCTCGAGTCCCCCAGTAGTTTTAAGTCGTAGCCTGGCCTACACACAACCCCTTTTTCCCCCAGAGTCTATGACTCCCTAGTGAGTTTTCCTTATGGAATGCATTATACTCTGACGGATTTTCGGTCTCTCTGATTTCTTTTCCTTTGTGGCAATATTTCTGTAGCGGTGTATTCGTCGCTATATGATTTATCGATTAAACCATAAGCAAAGCATACAATGAAATTTCGAGTCGCCACCGCACTTTTATTTATCCAAAGGACTGGCTAAAAAGCGAACAAAAGCCTAAGAAGTTTTACACGTAGAAAACTAATAAAAAGATCAGAGAGTCTGGGTAAGGGGTAAATTACGCAATGGGAAGGTGTTAGGCACCCACTACGTCCTAGGTACTCCTAGGGAGCCCTTTTCACACTTGTTGTATAAAATTGTTATTTGTTTTTGACATAAATATTGTGCAAACATGATTGGGATGATGAGAAAAGAATATACAATTTTTATTGGGTTTGAACGGATGAACCCGTTGCCTACGTACCTTCCATCAAAGGTAAGGATCAAAACGCCGTAGTTCGGCTAAAAGATTTCCAAAAGTTGGTGGATTCAATTTTAAACAATAGCACTAAGGCTTTTCATTATCAATGGGAGAAAACTCGACCAAGACCAACATCCACCATGCGAGGATAGCTTCAACGTACTAGAGGGGTTAGCCCTGTTTTCAGTACGGAAGTCTTATAGTCGACTCACTAAGGATAAGGTGAGATTTACATCAACCACAATGATAATTGAAACCTATGGCTAATGCATGAAAAGATTTAACAATGGACAAAGCCAAAACAAGTGAATGGGTGAAGTTAATTGATTGTGATTATGAAAGTGGAGTCAAAGTATGATTAAGATTGATTCAAAAGAAGTGTTATGAAATGGAGTTTGAAAAAGTCAAGGACTTGGGGTCCAGGTTTTTGATTTGAAAGCATGAAGATGTTTGCACAATATCTATGTCAAGTTTGAAAGTAAAGTGTGAAAAGGTTTAGGACATAATGGGGATGAATGGATGGAGATGGATTGTAAAACTTCTTAGAAGGTTCACCTCTTGAAATCATATAGAAGATGATTCAAATGTGTCCTTTGGAATAAGCAATGGATAATAATAATGTAAGCAAACAAATGATACCGGATGCCACTCAATGGTCTTACTCTAATCTCACAAACAAAACGGATACCGGATACCAATAGATGGATTTACACCAATCTCCTAAAACAGAAACAAGGATACTGGAAGCCAATAGATGGACTTATTCCAATCTCCTAAAACAAAACGAAACTTGGATACCGGATGCCAATCTGTCTGGACTTATACCAATATCCAACATATGATCATAGGAAAGCAAATGCCAACTTGCAGGGACTTACAATTGCATCCTCACATAAACAAACAAAAGCAGAACATGGATGTCAGATGCCAATCTATCTGGGCTTACTCTAACTTCCACAGTATGGTCCTAGGAATACAAATGCCAACTTGCAGGGACTTACAATTGCATCCTCACATACAACAAACAAATGCATCAAAGAAAGAGAAAGATGAGTGGCCAATGAAATGGTCTTATACTCACTTCCATATCATAGGAACAATGGTCAAAGGATGGTCTTACAATTGTCCTCAATGGGCAAACAACAAGGATATGTCACAAAGACAAATGAGATGTTTATGCATTAATGAGCAATTAATGATGATAAATGCATAGAGCATACAAGCAAACATGTGCATATGAAGTAAGTGATCAATCAATAAAGTCAATCAGCACACACTATAACCAAACAATCAGGCTCACACAAAGGGTTAGGCATTGAAGCCAACTGGAATAGGGTCAAAGGTGCTCTTAACCTTGCCATTGAGGG
Organism: Lathyrus oleraceus; assembly: GCF_024323335.1. Classification (NCBI taxonomy): domain Eukaryota; kingdom Viridiplantae; phylum Streptophyta; class Magnoliopsida; order Fabales; family Fabaceae; genus Lathyrus; species Lathyrus oleraceus. The sequence goes on from NC_066583.1 coordinate 247,896,737, forward strand.
GCTAAGGTGAAGCAGATGAAAGGAGATGAGGGGTGTGCCTCATTGCTCTTATCCCTGGTCAGGGAGAGCATTTGAATATCAGAAGGTGTGGGAGTTCAGAAAGTAGGAACTCTCTCCACAGATTATTGACTCGATGGATCTTGGGTTTGGATCTCAATGCTACAACCATGTAATGGGAGCAAGGAGAAGACTCACAGAATAGTAGGAGATAGGTTGCTTATCTCTTTGATCTACCAATTGCCTTATTTGAAGGACTTTTCCTGCTTGGGACAAATGTAAACACACACAAGCATTGCCTCTTAAGGAGGACTTCAGACAGTTGCCTGGCCAAGTAACAGGCCAGGTCTTCCAGACTACATGAAGAAAAGGGATTATACCTCAATGCAAATTGCTATAAAGCAAAGCAAAGCAAGTTCAAAGAACTAAGCAACTAAAGGTACTTGCTTTTGAAGAAAATTGTGAAACAGTTGTCGTTTTGGTGATATAAGCTCAAACAGATGTCCAACCAAGCTTGTAATGATGGATACTTGAAGAAGTTTAGCTCAGTTGCCTTCCTTCTTGCTCAAATCGAACATTGCCATTAAGGGAGCTTGGAGAAAACAGAATGGGAAATGAGCTTACAGTCGGGAACAAAGCTCCAAATGGCCTCCAAAAGGATGTTGGATGATGAAGCAAACAAACAAGAACCTTGCTCTTTGAGTTTTTTGGTCGAAAATGCAAAATGAATCCAATGGTGAAATGAGAGAAAGTGAGTTTTTCTGTTATGGAATACTGGCTGCTAGGGTTTGAAATTGACAGAAAATGTGCTTATATACTTCTGTTTTGTATTGGCTAAGCATGGTTAGTGGTAAATGAAAACAAAATTTTGCTAATGACAAGTTTTTGCTAATTGGCCATTTTCACTTAAATGGTGAGGTGTAGGGTGCTGGCTGCGAAATTGGGCTTGCAAACATGTCCCAAATGACATTTCTGAACTTTCCCAATTGGCCAAAATGGTTAAAAATGAATATTTGGAAAAGTCAAATTTCAACCTCACTTGAAATAAATTCAAGCAAGTTCAAAAAGGCCATTTTGATTGGTGATGTTTTGGTGCATGATGGTTACATTTTTGGAAAGAGGGGATCAAATATGACTTGTACGAAAAAACCCCACCCAATTTGGCCAAATGGTTTGAGAGATATGGCCTTTTGAAGTTCAAAAATTTTTGAGATTGAATTGATCATAACTTGCCAACCACACATGGGAATTGAGTGTTCTTGGGCTTTTTGGAAATGGGAGAACAAGATCTTCAACTTTCATGTTGGGCAAAAATTCATTTGAAGCTTGTATCATGATGTAAGTTTAGGATCAAGAAGTTTCCATTTTTGGCAAATTTGAATTACAGGTCAACTTTCTATTTTTGGAAATTTTCTGTTTGACTTCAAATTCTTCCATGATGGTGTTTGACATGATATATGAGGCCTATATGGACATGAATGAGCTCCCTCAAACCAATTCCCACCATCAAATCACTGATTAAATCCACAGTTGACCAAGGGTTGACTTTCTAGGGTTTTGGATGACTGAACCACCTTCTGATGAATTCCAAACCCTAAATCCTTGAGATCTTGATTCCAAATGATATCACAACATATATGAACTCTTGATTATTGATCATGGTGCCCAAATTCTTCAAGAATGGCCACCATCCACTGTTAAATGGCTGATTTGACTGTTTGACTGATGATTGCTTCAGCTGCAAGTAACATGGTTAGATGACAATATTTTTGTACTTTTTGGTTAGTAAACATATGAAAAGCAAAGATATACAAATGCAAAGCATGCTTGGTGATCAAGAATCACACTCACAAGGCAAACCAACACTAGGAGGGAAACCAGGGCATGCAATGATCCTTGAGGCCATGATATGATATGCTATGGGCCATGAGGGATCTTAGGGCCAAAATTGGGGTCTTACAGATGCCCCTATTTAAGGTCATTCTAGCCGGAGAAGTGAAGTTTAGAAATCTTCATCTCGACGCGGTAGAATGGGCTTAAATAACAGTAATGAGACAAATTTTGGTCCCTAAGAGACCTCATGATGCAAATGTATGCATGCAAAAGACACAAACTCTGTGGGGAATATGGTTCACACAGAAGAAAAGACGATCCATCGGAGTAATACACTCATCAGGAACAGAGACTCTAACAAGACTCTTATTGGGGATAGACAAAATTGACACAGCGTGAACAAAACACGACTCTGATTAGGGAAAACAAAAATCAGACTGGAGACCTCACTGGGGAGTGAAGGACTCACACTGGGGAAAAGAATATTCCAAAGGAGAATAAATCCATTGGAAAGACACAAGCTGACTCGTGGGGAGAAGCAATAGGAAAACTTCACTGAGGAAGCACCAAAGAATGAGGTGTTACCGGGTATAAGGGGAACAAACTCAGGAAGAATGAATATCTAAGACCGGTATAAGGGTGAGAGATATCAATCAACCAAACATCTGAGAAAGACCTGGAAAAGGTACATAAACTCAGGAAAATCTGACTCCACAAGGGACCGAGGTCATAATAGGGAGCAGAAAGGAAGGAACACCAAGGATACCGGGTTGTAGGTATGTAACAGGTGACCGACCAAAGACGTGAATTGGTGTGTGTTCCAAAACACTCATCATCCTGAAGAGAGCGAAAGCAAACTTGTTTATAGGATGGATACTTGATTCTGTAAAGAATGCAAATCTTACTCAGTTGGGGAAACAAACAAAGTGTTCGACAAGAGAGTGCATGAGATATATTATCTATAGCCGTCAAAACGTAGATAATGTACTCGCATGGAAAGTTATCCTGAACCGGGTTGTAGGTTGTTTATAGGATAAAATCCGAAATCGTGAATTGGTGTGTGTTCCAAAACACTCATCATCCTGAAGAAAGCTAGAACAGCAGACTTGTTTATAGGACGGACGTTCGATTCCACAAGGAATACGAAACTTACTCTGCGGAGAAAACAATCAAAAGATTGACCCAAGAGTGAACGAGATATAATATCCATTACCGTCAGAACGTGGATAGAATACTCACATGGAAGATTATCCTGAACCGGGTTGTAGGTTGTTTATAGGATAAAATCCGAAGGCGTGAATTGGTTTGTGTTCCAAAACACTCATCATCCTGAAGAAAGCTAGAACAGCAGACTTGTTTATAGGATGGACATTCGATTCCACAACGGGAAAACGAAACTTACTCGACTGGGGAAGATCAACAAAGGATTCCGACCAAAGAGCGCATGAGACATATTATTCATTACCGGCAGACCGTGAATAATATACTCGAAAGGAAAAGACACCAGAGATACCGAAGTATATAATAGGTGACTAACCAAAGACGTGAATTGGTATATATGCCGAAACATTCATCATCCGAAAGGAGGGCTTGAAAAAGCAAATCGACTTACAGGATGGACATTCGAATCCACAACGGGAAAACGAATCTTACTCAACTGGGGACACAAACCCAAAGAGTGCATGAGATATAATATCCATTACCGGCAGACCGTGGATAAGAATACTCGCATGAGATATATTATCTATTACCGTCAGAACGTAGATAATAAACTCGCATGGTAAGAAACACCAGAGATACCGAAGTATATAATAGGTGATATACCGAAAACGTGAGTTGGTATATATGCCAACACACTCATCATCCAAAACACAAACTGGTTAAAGGATGGATATTCGATTCTACAAAGAATACGAATCTTGCTCAGCTGGGGAAAATCAACAAAGGATTCCGACTAAAGAGCGCATGAGACATATTATTCATTACCGGCAGACCGTGAATAATATACTCGAAAGGAAAAGACACCAGAGATACCGAAGTATATAATAGGTGACTAACCAAAAAGAGAGACAATCGATACCAAGCATCCGGGTAAACGAAAGACAACTCAAAGGGATAAATTGCAAGCATCCGGCAATTATCCAACAACAAAGAAATATTCGATTCCACAAAGGGAAATAACGAATCTTACTCAACAGAGAAAACACGAAAGGCTTCGACTGAAGAGCGCATGAGGTATATTATTCATTACCGGCAGACCGTGAATAACATACTCGCAAGGAAAAGACACCAGAGATACCGAAGTATATAATAGGTGACTAACCAAAAAGAGAGGCAATCGATACCAAGCATCCGGGTAAACGAAAGACAACTCAAAGGGATAAATTGCAAGCATCCGGCAATTATCCAACAATAAAGAAATATTCGACTCCGCAAAAGGGAAATAACGAAACTTACTCGACCAGGGAAACACAAAAGGCTTCGACTGAAGAGTGCATGAGATATATTATTCATTACCGGCAGACCGTGAATAATATACTCGCATGGAAGATTATCCACAACCGGTTACTGGGTTAATAAAGGATAAATCAACCGAAAAGAAAGGCATCGGGATACCAAACTAGGTATATAATGATGACCAATCAAAGGGAGCAACAGACATTACCAACAAAAAGGGTAAATGAAAGAAGACTCGTTGGGATGCATTGATGAAAATCAATGATCCGGGGAACACAATCACTGACAAAAGGTGAAAGGACCCGTTGGGGATAAAATTGCTAACATACGGCAATTATCCACAAAAGACTTGCTAGGGATATAAGTGCTGATCTGAGCAACTTATCCAAGCAAAGGAAAAATCAACATCAAAAACTAGATGAAGATAACCACAAGGGGGACTTGTCATCGGTTGGGATGAACAACAAAATTAACTCTGCAAGGAGAAAACAGGGTTTATAACTACCGGTTTGTAAGTAGAAAAACCGCAAAGATAGGACTTACGACTGCTGGTTTGTAGGCAGAGGGCCAAAGGGGTGGGGATAACCACAAAATTAGGGTTTACATCTACCGAATACGGGGTAGAAGACCAACAACTCCGCGTGGGGATAGAACAAATCACAAATCCGCACGGGAAACCAAAATAGGGTTTATAACAAACCACAAACTGCTGGAGAGCAGGAAAATAGGATTTACAACTACCGGTATGAGGGTAGAGAACTAAAACTCTGGCTGGGGAATAAAAGGTGTATAACCACAAATTCTGTCAAGAAAGCCAGGAAAAATAGGGCTTATAACTACCGGTATGAGGGTAGAGACCCAAAAACTACTCCGCTGGGGAACAACCCACTGGGAAGCACAAGACTTGTGACAAATAGCCAATTCGGGAATAATCCGAAAAGACAGACTGAATCAAGACATGTCCTAATGAGGATGTAACTCAAATAGGAAAATTTATCCCAATATATGTGTTGGGAGGAAACGGAAGAAACCGTCATCCACGAGGATATATCTCAGTGGGGAACTGCAGAAGGAAAGACAACATTTTCTGCTTATGGGTTGACTCTATATGGAGAGATTTTAAACACCCGACATCTGCTTGGGGAGATCTGTAAAGAGATCTATATCACCATAGCAGGAGACACGACAAACAAAAGATATATGGCAAGAAATACAACATGAATATCTGAATGTTTTATGAGTATGCATGAATATGCGCGATTTATGTTTGATGAATGCTGACAAAACAGACAGTTCTAACACAAACAGGTCCAGGAATCAAACGCCCGGTATTATACTTCCAGGGGAAAAACCAGCTGGAGAGCCAATCTGCGGGGATCTATATGTTGTGAAGCAAAGATCTGCGGGTACTGCTGAAGAAGCAGAGGATCAGAGATATCAGGAGACGACCCAATCAGGGTACAGAAAGTCACAACGGGCAAAACAGCCACCAAGACGAATCTGTAGGGGAACAAGAGAAGTCTCGAAGATATCTGCAGGGGATCCCAGTGTCAACTGAGAAACAAAAGTGCGTAAGCACGAACTGCTGTAGAAGCGAACTCCACATAACTCCGCTGGGGAACAACCCACTGAGGGAGAATGATATCATCCAAATAGAATCTAACTGCATAAGCAACTCTACTGGGGAAAACTGTCGGCTACCCTCTTGGGGAACAAACCAATGAGGGAGGACAGATCAAACAAGTAGATTCTGCAACAAACCAATCCACTTGGGGAGAATACACATAGCAAACTGATCACAACAAGTAGATTCTGCAATATAAGCCACTCTACTGGGGATCACAAACAGTCAGGAAATCAATCCGTTCTCTGGATGCTAGAGCCATCATCCGACCAGATTGGGGATTGAAGGAGTATTCAACAGGCGAAACCGCCACAACAAACGCTCTGCAGACTATGCTGAGGAAAAGATGGTTGAAATACTGGGATATCAACCCAATCAACCACTGAGTAGGAAAATAAATCCTGCTCTGCTAAGGAGAGAAACTCTGATGGAGAGATAGCAACAATTCCACAGACGACTTCGCCGGGGAAAGGGTAAAGTACCGGGTATCAAGCCGCTGACTTACCGAGTCTTTAAAAAGAAAGCGATCGTGCTGAGGAAACAGACAATTCTGCTGGCAACTGCACTGGGAAGAGTGACAACAACTCTGCTCGCAAATCCGATGGGGATATCAACAACAGCTCTACTCGTGACTGTGCTGAGGAGACAAATAAAGTCTGGGGCAGGCGACCCACTGGAGAAAGTGACGGGGCACCAGGATGATAAACCATCAAACGCCTAAACTCACAAGGAAACACCCATGCTGGGGAAAAAACTGCTGCTGGAGAAAATGAAGTCTTCAACAACACTCTGCTTGCGGCTATACTGGGGAACAACCCCAACAACAACTTTGTTTGAGGAACAACCTCAACAAAGATCTGAAGAAAGAAGATACAACCAAACCAGGAATATGAACAAATGTCTTACCTGTTGGAAATCATGCCACCCTCGGGAGAGCACTGAGATATTCTTGAGTATCCTTTCAATATCGTGAATGTTCACTTCGTTTAAAACAATATTTTTGAAAAATTTGATTTGTTTAAAACAATGATATTTTATCAATTTAAAACATGCAAAACATTTGTTGAATTGAAACAAATAAGAGTGCAAATAATTGGATAAAAAGCTCAAATTGATTTGATGGAATGGTAGCCTGCAAATGGCAAGACTCCATAGATCTATACAAATTTGAAATCAGTGATATATATTGGAAGAGGGCTACATTGAACATAATGATCCTTTCTCTACCAATTTGAATCTCGATGTATCCGAAGCTTCAGTTGACGACGAGTCGAGAATCTTCTGACGAAATGACGACTGGTGAACAGAAAGTCTTGTCAGGATGCAGTTACTTGCCAAATCCCTAATTTTTGCCTAGATTGCCCCAGAGTGAGGTACTCAATCTAGCGGGATGAAAATATATTCTATTTTTTTCAAGTCTATAATTTTTGCCTGAATTACCCTTGCGGGTTCTCCACCGAGACGCTCATTTTTGCCTAAGCCGCCCTTTCGGGTTTTCAACTTAGCGAGCTATTCTGTTTTTTTCATTTGCATATACTTTTTTTCTAGGCAAAGTATCTCTTGACTGCATATGAATTCACAGGACGAGTGAAATCCTCCCCATCCATTGTTGTAAGCATCAAAGCTCCGCCTGAAAAGGCTCTCTTAACAACATATGGACCCTCGTAGTTTGGAGTCCACTTGCCCCTGGAATCGGGCGCGAAAGACAAAACTTTCTTGAGCACGAGGTCACCTTCTCGGAACACACGAGGCTTGACCTTCTTATCGAATGCTTTCTTCATTCTTTGTTGATATAACTGACCATGACACATGGCAGTTAATCGCTTCTCTTCAATCAAATTCAACTGGTCATAACGACTCTGAATCCATTCAGCATCAGTCAACTAGGGACTTGAGGGTATAATTTTTCTTTTTTCTTTTGGAAAAAATATTTGGAAATTTTTTCCTGATTTTTGATTTTTCTTTTATTTTTTCACCCTCTTTTCTTTTTGATTTTTTTTTTTTTTTGATTGCATTTGCAATGCCCCAGTTTGACTGTTTTGCTGATTCTCATGATACAGCTGAATGAGCTCTTTGGTGCTCAAGAAGGCGGGTAATCTCGTCAGGAATCCCTTTCAACATCATCTTCCTCTGCTTCGAATACAAAGAATTCAAGATTAGGAGATGGCGTTGGATCATTATGTTCAATGGGTTTAGAAATCCCTGCATAATGATTTTGGATAATGAAAAACTTTTAAATTTTAAACAAGCAAATCATTTATGCAGATGAAAAAGTTGTTTTTGTTTTTCATGGTTTTTTTGTGATCACCGATTTCATGCAAAAGCAAAAAGTGAAAACAAATGGAAAAACAAATGTTTAACGATGCATTAATTGAATGAAAACATCATTGTATTAAATGTTGCCAACAATGTCATCACTTCTCCTTTTGGCATGGGAGAAGGGTTTTGAACAAAATGAACAATTACTCTGATCTATGGATGACTGTAGGAACATCTACAGCGACCCAATTGTGGCAGATACCACCAGGAATGACGAAGTTGCTCAGATTCTCTGCATCCTCTTCCAAGATAGCAACAGCTTCTTCCTCTTCAGGTTGATCAGCATGGATGAATCCTCCACTTGTGAACAAACCTTGCTCATTACATGCCCCAGAACAGTAGCCAATGCCATCCCGGGATTGGTTAACCAGGAATAAATCCATCAACAACACTTAGTCTGGCAAAATCCTCCTCGAGTTCACAGCTCTCTTGCTCAGGATGATCCATCAATCTAGCAGAATCGGCTCTGGTATAATACCGGCAAAGTGCGTCTTCAAAATAAATGAAGATTGCAGGGTCAGACCACAGGACGGGAGACCGGAACAAAACACCCGCTTATGCAAATGATGCATGAAGTGTTTATGCGCATGCTTGTTTTTTTTTTCAAAGAAACTCGAAGGTTTTATTTGCAAACTTTGAAATATTTAAGCATTTTGATCATATATGAGAATATCTCATCAGATATATCAGGTGAAAAAATTTTCCCGGTTTTTTCATGTTTGAGAATTTTTGCAAATAAACTCCTTTGAGTTCCTTGAAAATTTTCTTTTTATCTGATGATATGAATGCGGATGAATGCGTGAATGCATGAATGCGACAATCACACTCAAGGATCAATCAAAGCACACCAGACAAAGGTCATGGGAAAGCTCACTGTATCCCTAATATCAATCATCCATTTTGGTGGATTTAGGTTTTCACCTTATCGACACCCAAGTTCCATTGATATTAACGGTACATGAACCGGCTCGAACACCCTTAATATCAACCAGCCGCTTTGGTGGATTTTAGGTTTTACACCTGATCCGGGTTCCATTGATATTAACGGTGTCTGAACGACTCAACCACGAATCACGGGTTTGTTGAGAGTCACGAGCATGGAGTCTTGGTTAAGAACCACCCAAAGGGAGTGTACTAGGGTTTAAACCTGCCAGACATGTTCTACCAGAGGTTCCCATAATCATCGTTCCATCTTTCGAATATTATCGGAGGAACGAATACACGTATTCCAAGAATATTCTCAAGAGAAACTCTTATGAGTGTAGTATCGCGTAACAATCGCATCAGAACTTACATCTGAACGACCTCCGCACTACGGTCCTAAAAATAGGCCAAGATGGGTTTGGTAAACTAAGGTCCTTGGCTTCTGCGGCACATGATTGAAAGAATAATGCCTAAACACAAATAACTCGTGTGGCATTATTAGTCCAACATGACCTCCACCAAGTGAATGGACTCGCAAGTCAACTGGCTAAGGAATACTCCACACCAGTCAACAAGACTATGCCATTCTCCTATCCTAGAGTGCACTCGAGTTCGGGTATAAAACTCATCTCACAGATCACCAAAGCAAACAGCAATTGTATATCAAGCAATTCAAACATTACAATCAATACAGTGATCCCAAATTGTACAAAAATATGTCATATAACAGATAACAATATAGCACAACAAGGGTGAAAAGTAGGCAATACCACCAAGGATCGATGTTTCCCCAGCAGAGTCGCCACTTTTCTGTAGCGGTGTATTCGTCGCTATATGATTTATCGATTAAACCATAAGCAAAGCATACAATGAAATTTCGAGTCGCCACCGCACTTTTATTTATCCAAAGGACTGGCTAAAAAGCGAACAAAAGCCTAAGAAGTTTTACACGTAGAAAACTAATAAAAAGATCAGAGAGTCTGGGTAAGGGGTAAATTACGCAATGGGAAGGTGTTAGGCACCCACTACGTCCTAGGTACTCCTAGGGAGCCCTTTTCACACTTGTTGTATAAAATTGTTATTTGTTTTTGACATAAATATTGTGCAAACATGATTGGGATGATGAGAAAAGAATATACAATTTTTATTGGGTTTGAACGGATGAACCCGTTGCCTACGTACCTTCCATCAAAGGTAAGGATCAAAACGCCGTAGTTCGACTAAAAGATTTCCAAAAGTTGGTGGATTCAATTTTAAACAATAGCACTGAGGCTTTTCATTATCAATGGGAGAAAACTCGACCAAGACCAACATCCACCATGCGAGGATAGCTTCGACGTACTAGAGGGGTTAGCCCTGTTTTCAGTACGGAAGTCTTATAGTCGACTCACTAAGGATAAGGTGAGATTTACATCAACCACAATGATAATTGAAACCTATGGCTAATGCATGAAAAGATTTAACAATGGACAAAGCCAAAACAAGTGAATGGGTGAAGTTAATTGATTGTGATTATGAAAGTGGAGTCAAAGTATGATTAAGATTGATTCAAAAGAAGTGTTATGAAATGGAGTTTGAAAAAGTCAAGGACTTGGGGTCCAGGTTTTTGATTTGAAAGCATGAAGATGTTTGCACAATATCTATGTCAAGTTTGAAAGTAAAGTGTGAAAAGGTTTAGGACATAATGGGGATGAATGGATGGAGATGGATTGTAAAACTTCTTAGAAGGTTCACCTCTTGAAATCATATAGAAGATGATTCAAGTGTGTCCTTTGGAATAAGCAATGGATAATAATAATGTAAGCAAACAAATGATACCGGATGCCACTCAATGGTCTTACTCCAATCTCACAAACAAAACGGATACCGGATACCAATAGATGGATTTACACCAATCTCCTAAAACAGAAACAAGGATACTGGAAGCCAATAGATGGACTTATTCCAATCTCCTAAAACAAAACGAAACTTGGATACCGGATGCCAATCTGTCTGGACTTATACCAATATCCAACATATGATCATAGGAAAGCAAATGCCAACTTGCAGGGACTTACAATTGCATCCTCACATAAACAAACAAAAGCAGAACATGGATGTCAGATGCCAATCTATCTGGGCTTACTCTAACTTCCACAGTATGGTCCTAGGAATACAAATGCCAACTTGCAGGGACTTACAATTGCATCCTCACATACAACAAACAAATGCATCAAAGAAAGAGAAAGATGAGTGGCCAATGAAATGGTCTTATACTCACTTCCATATCATAGGAACAATGGTCAAAGGATGGTCTTACAATTGTCCTCAATGGGCAAACAACAAGGATATGTCACAAAGACAAATGAGATGTTTATGCATTAATGAGCAATTAATGATGATAAATGCATAGAGCATACAAGCAAACATGTGCATATGAAGTAAGTGATCAATCAATAAAGTCAATCAGCACACACTATAACCAAACAATCAGGCTCACACAAAGGGTTAGGCATTGAAGCCAACTGGAATAGGGTCAAAGGTGCTCTTAACCTTGCCATTGAGGGGCTAAGGTGAAGCAGATGAAAGGAGATGAGGGGTGTGCCTCATTGCTCTTATCCCTGGTCAGGGAGAGCATTTGAATATCAGAAGGTGTGGGAGTTCAGAAAGTAGGAACTCTCTCCACAGATTATTGACTCGATGGATCTTGGGTTTGGATCTCAATGCTACAACCATGTAATGGGAGCAAGGAGAAGACTCACAGAATAGTAGGAGATAGGTTGCTTATCTCTTTGATCTACCAATTGCCTTATTTGAAGTACTTTTCCTGCTTGGGACAAATGTAAACACACACAAGCATTGCCTCTTAAGGAGGACTTCAGACAGTTGCCTGGCCAAGTAACAGGCCAGGTCTTCCAGACTACATGAAGAAAAGGGATTATACCTCAATGCAAATTGCTATAAAGCAAAGCAAAGCAAGTTCAAAGAACTAAGCAACTAAAGGTACTTGCTTTTGAAGAAAATTGTGAAACAGTTGTCGTTTTGGTGATATAAGCTCAAACAGATGTCCAACCAAGCTTGTAATGATGGATACTTGAAGAAGTTTAGCTCAGTTGCCTTCCTTCTTGCTCAAATCGAACATTGCCATTAAGGGAGCTTGGAGAAAACAGAACGGGAAATGAGCTTACAGTCGGGAACAAAGCTCCAAATGGCCTCCAAAAGGATGTTGGATGATGAAGCAAACAAACAAGAACCTTGCTCTTTGAGTTTTTTGGTCGAAAATGCAAAATGAATCCAATGGTGAAATGAGAGAAAGTGAGTTTTTCTGTTATGGAATACTGGCTGCTAGGGTTTGAAATTGACAGAAAATGTGCTTATATACTTCTGTTTTGTATTGGCTAAGCATGGTTAGTGGTAAATGAAAACAGAATTTTGCTAATGACAAGTTTTTGCTAATTGGCCATTTTCACTTAAATGGTGAGGTGTAGGGTGCTGGCTGCGAAATTGGGCTTGCAAACATGTCCCAAATGACATTTCTGAACTTTCCCAATTGGCCAAAATGGTTAAAAATGAATATTTGGAAAAGTCAAATTTCAACCTCACTTGAAATAAATTCAAGCAAGTTCAAAAAGGCCATTTTGATTGGTGATGTTTTGGTGCATGATGGTTACATTTTTGGAAAGAGGGGATCAAATATGACTTGTACGAAAAAACCCCACCCAATTTGGCCAAATGGTTTGAGAGATATGGCCTTTTGAAGTTCAAAAATTTTTGAGATTGAATTGATCATAACTTGCCAACCACACATGGGAATTGAGTGTTCTTGGGCTTTTTGGAAATGGGAGAACAAGATCTTCAACTTTCATGTTGGGCAAAAATTCATTTGAAGCTTGTATCATGATGTAAGTTTAGGATCAAGAAGTTTCCATTTTTGGCAAATTTGAATTACAGGTCAACTTTCTATTTTTGGAAATTTTCTGTTTGACTTCAAATTCTTCCATGATGGTGTTTGACATGATATATGAGGCCTATATGGACATGAATGAGCTCCCTCAAACCAATTCCCACCATCAAATCACTGATTAAATCCACAGTTGACCAAGGGTTGACTTTCTAGGGTTTTGGATGACTGAACCACCTTCTGATGAATTCCAAACCCTAAATCCTTGAGATCTTGATTCCAAATGATATCACAACATATATGAACTCTTGATTATTGATCATGGTGCCCAAATTCTTCAAGAATGGCCACCATCCACTGTTAAATGGCTGATTTGACTGTTTGACTGATGATTGCTTCAGCTGCAAGTAACATGGTTAGATGACAATATTTTTGTACTTTTTGGTTAGTAAACATATGAAAAGCAAAGATATACAAATGCAAAGCATGCTTGGTGATCAAGAATCACACTCACAAGGCAAACCAACACTAGGAGGGAAACCAGGGCATGCAATGATCCTTGAGGCCATGATATGATATGCTATGGGTCCATGAGGGATCTTAGGGCCAAAATTGGGGTCTTACAATTTCCCCACAAAGAATTTACTTTTGCATTCATATCATATCCATCATGAGGTCTCTTAGGGACCAAAATTTGTTTCTATATGTTGTTATTTAAGCCCATTCTACAGAGTCGACATGAAGATTTTAACATTCGCCTCCTCAGTTAGAATGTCCTTAAATAGGGGCAGCTGTAAGACCCTAATTTTGAACCTAAGATCACTCATGCAAATTAATCATAAGCATTAGCACTAGGATCAGGCCTTGGCATCCTCCTTACCCCTCTTTCATTGGGTTTGTTTTGGGAGAGATCACCAAGCATTTTGTAATTGTATCATACTTGTATATTATCATTTTACCAACCAAAATACAAAAAATATGTCTTTGCATTTGCCTAACTCTTTTGTAGGTAGGGCATGATCTCCATTGGTTTATCAAGTTCACATCTAGGGTTTGAGACCCTCATGACAAAGAGCACAACCATGGATTGATGAAATAATGGTTATGAGCATCATATATGAATTCCCATGGTTTCTACATGTTATATTGATCAAGTTTTCTTCAAGAGTTTGAGGGTGATTTGCCTTGGAAACCCTAGTTTGATTGGGTATCTTAAGTAACTTCTCCAGCAAGCTATCTCACCAATTGATCAAATTTCTCAAGGGACACTTCAAATTTCATCATATTATGCATATATGATCTACCATGAGCCTAGAAAGTCAATAAAATTGAAGATTAGCAAGTTGGTTGATGGTGGTTGGCCAGATGAATTCATTTGATCAAAACTGGGTCTCCCTAGATGCTATCTCCTACAATTTTCACCATATGAAAATAATTCCAAGAGAAAACTTACTCTAAATGACATTCCAAACAACTTTCATGTTGAGACCTAGAGCTAGTTTTGCATGGAAAATCATTTTCTATGTTGAAACATCATAGGTCATTTTGTCTAAACCCTAATTTGAAAGTCAACTTCCCAAGGCCATAACTTGCTCAATTTTTATGATATTAAAGATTTCCAAGTTGCACCATCAAATTCAATATTTCTAATTCAACTTTTATGTTTGTAGTGAGAGCTAATTCAACTTTTATGAGCATGTGATATGAGGCTACATTATAGGTCACTTTTGACCAATACCTTTGATCAAGTGATTTTTTCAAACTTCAAAAATGCATACCTCTATCATTTCCAATCAAAATGACATGAAATTTGTGACCATTTTGAATGTCTTTGAGATATATACAACTTTTATTAAGACACCTTTCTCATTTTAAGCTCACATAAAAAGTTAAGCAAGGTAGAATATTGAGACATATGGCTTAACACTTAGAAAATTTTGTGATATGTTAAAATTTACAAACTTCCACCTCAAAATTCATCATCATACAAGTTGTTGAACATAAAATTTGTTCCTCTTGATCTAACCTTTCCAAAAAGTCCAAGTTCATCCATTTTGGACAAGAATTGTTAGGCCTGCGCATGGCATGAACGTGGTATCGTCATTTGGCAAGATTGAACTTCAAGCATCCATGCACAATTGCTTAGCATTCCAACCTGACTTCAGCCTTGCTTACACTCAATTATGGATCAGATGGAGTGATTTCATGGGCCTGTACACGCCCATGCACTCATGCATCACACATTGCTAATTTTTGAAGTTCACTTCAAGTGTGCAAATATCAATTGAGTTGGCTATAAATAGAGCTCCATATGCTTAGAATTTCACACACATTCGCGCCAGCTTTGATTCGAAACCTCTAACCCTCTCATTCCAAAGGATAATCCTGAGAATTTCATTTGAAATTGAGTTTGAATTCTCACTGTTTTGAGATTCAAAACTCCAGGGATCCAAGACCTTTTGTGCATTCCATTCTACTTCTGCAAACATTTGGAGCGAGATCAAGCACGAGTCAAGGCAATAACAGTTGAATCCAGACCTACATTGAAGGTATTTTTCAGAAATTTTCATCTCTTCGATTCTCTCTCAATCTTGCTCAATTCTCTTGATTCTTTGGTTGTCTGAAGTCCTACCAATGTAGGCAAGGAGATTGAGTTGCTTTGAGGCCAAATCGAAGCAACTCAGTTCATGTACCTCAAATTTCAACTCCATGTATCTCTCAATATACTTGGAGTTAGGATGAATTGAGGTCAGATTCATGCTCTACGCCATTTTTTCTTTCAGATTATGTCCTCCTTTTTCATTTTTTTATAGTGATGAGTGAAGCAGTCCGACCAGGGTCGCCGGAGAAGACTACAGGCCTTTGGACGTCGGTGATGTGTTGGCTTGGTTTTGAGCCATTGATCTCATTTGAATTGTTTTAAACACTAGCGTGCATTATAATTACCTTTCCTGTGGCGCATTGACTCAAGACCACAATGGAACCCGCACTGGTGACCACTTGATCTGCCACCTCAATTAATGAGGGAGATCAAGTGGCTCACATTTTTTGGCTATTGATCCAAAAAATATGAGAGTTTCACCAAAAAATTTCAAATATTTTCCTCTTTCATATTCTTAATTAAAATTATTTTTTGGATCATTATTAATATTTTTCATGATTTAATTGATTTTTCATTTGTTTTTAATTGTTTAAAAATACTTTTAAGTCCTTTAAAATTCTGAAAAAATTTCTCCAAGGTCCTTTGACCTTGTTTGACCTATGTTAAATCTCATGGCTATTTATTTGGTGTTTTGATGAGGTTTTAGGAATTCGATAAACCATATTTAATTTTAATGCATTATTTTAGTATTTTTAATTTGAATAAATGCCAAATAATTTTGTTGACCAATTGTGGTGACTTGTTTATGTTTGACTCTTGTTGTTGGGCCTTGATCAAGGCTGATTTGACTTTGTCAAATTAATATCATTGGATTTAGGGGATTGATGGAATGTACATTCCATCTCCCAAAATGAATGAATGATATTAATTTGGTAAAAGTCCTCCTTTGATCAATTTAAGTTTTCATCCATTCCCCTCCCACTTCATCTCATTCCCCTTCTTTATGCATTCATATCATTTGGCCTATGATATCTCAAAGTCCTAAAACTAGTTGATTAAAAAATTCACATGAGTATGGATGAGATTAGGCCACACCTTTTGCATATTCTTTTTGTGTGTGGTATATTTCTTGAGCATAGTTCATAATACTATGTCTCTAACATGCATTAACACCAAAATTCTATTGCCCGGCCTCAAATAGTTGTGACTTTTACATAAGTCCAATTACTATTGCTTAATATAGCGCTAAATTTGTGACATAAAAGGCATAGCATTCGAGTTAGTGAGATTGTAAGTCTCCCCTCTTTCATGGTATTGTATGGAAACTTGGCCTTCTTTCCTTCCTTTGGAAGATGTTTTGGCTCAAGGATCCATGCTTGTGATATGTGGGTTGAGTATTCTCCAAAGAATGTCTTAAAACGAAAAGCAAAAGCAAAACAATACTATTTTCTAACCTATTAACTACTAACTTTTAATTTCAAGCCCTTTACTTTAATGCCATTTAATTCTTGTTCTTATTCACTTGCCATTGTTCATATCATTCTAATTGTTTATGCTAATGCAATTTTCACTTTGTCCACTTGGACCATATTGTGTGATATATCTTATTTGTGCAAACTTTGTTTGTTTGTGTGGTCTTTGACCATTAATGTACATAATAACAACAAAAAACCCTAAAAAACGTTTGTGTGGACTGTTGGCTTGATCTTGGATAAATGGACATAGAATTTAGGCAACATTCCTATGCGAAAGGACTTGGCCAATGCCAACTTATTAAGAAACCAAGTGCTTGCAATTTGAAACTTTATCTGATACATCATTCAAGATCTCTCTATGTTCATCTGCAACATGATCATTGTGAAGCTGTTATTTTGAACCTGTGACTTGTGGAATTCATTTATTACAAGGGCTATTTTGAAGAAGATCATGGAATGGATAAGCTTGGATGTGGCCATCTTTATTTGATGCCTTGCTCTTCAAGATAATATAATTGTGCATTTGTGTATTACTTGATTCTAAAAGTCCAAGGGAATTCTTGATTTCTATTGACATTCTTGTCTATTGGATTGCTACCCATTTGGTCAGATCTTTTCAACTCTAAACTTTTAATTTTGTACATAGGATAATCTTTTCATCTTCTCCCCATTTCTTTAATTTCAAAATATCTCCCTCTTTTTTTCGAAACCTTCTTTGATTGAACTTATTTTGTTCTAAACTTTGACCACTTTGTTAAAAGATAGAAACTTTGGCCTTATGCCATTGCATTTTCAAACCCCTTTTCTTAAATCAAACTTGAAAATAAACTTAACTATATTTGACTTAAACTTTCAAAAAAAGCCAAAAAGAATTAACTCATTCAAACCATTTTTGGGCCTTTGTGCCTTTCAAACTTATTTTTTGTTAAAAGCAATGCATTCCACTTTGAAATTTGTATCATGAACTACGAGGTTTTTATCCCTCATTTTTATATTGGTACGTAGGCACAAGACTGAAGGTCTTGTCAAACACAAAAATATAATTAATGAATTATTTTCTCATCGCCCCATTCTATTTATTTGTAAACATCATTTTTTGTACCAAATACATATGTATACAAAAAGGGCTCTGTAGGAGTACCTAAGACACTTTGGGTGCTAACACCTTCCCTCTCTGTGACCAACCCCCTTACCTGTAATCTCTGACATTTTATTAGTTTTGATTTGAAAACTTCTTACTTTGGGATTTTGTTCGTACTTTTTCCCTTTTCCCTTGGAAACAATAAAAGCATGGTGGCCACTCTTGTCATTTGATCTCTAGCTTATCCATAGCTTGATGATCATGAATTATGGCTACAATCACCATCAAGAAAATGAAAAAGGAGGAAATGATTTGAAAGAAAAAATGGAGTATAGCACGAATCGGACCTCAATTTTAACTAACTCCACATATATAGAAAGATATGAGGAGTTGAATTTTGAGGTGTGTCAACTGAGTTGCTTCGATTTGACCTCTAAGCAACTAAATCTTCTTGCCTATATTGGTAGGACTTCAAACAACCAAGGATCCAAGAGAATTGAATGGAATTAAGAGAGAATCGAAGAAATGAGATTTTCTGGAAAATACCTTCAATGTAGGTCTGGATTCAATTGGTCTTGCTTTGGCTCGTTCTTGATCTTGCTCAGGATGCTTGCAGAAGTGGATTAGAATGCACAAAATTTCTTGGATCCCTGGAGTTTTGAATCTCAAAATAGTGAGAATTCAACTCAATATCCAATGGAAATTCTCAGGATTATCCTCTCAAATGGAAGGGTTATGGGTTTTGGATCAAAGCTGGCGCGAATGTCTGTTGAATTCTGAGCATATGGACCTCTATTTATAGTTGGATCATGTGATATTTGCACCTTCCAAATGACTTTCCAATATTGGAAATGGGTGATGCATGTGTTCATGGTCATGTATAGGCCCATGAAATCATTCCATTTGATCCATAATTGAATGTGAGTAAGTCTGAAATCAACTTGGGATGCAAGGCAAATGTATATGGAAGCTAGAAGTTTGATCTTTGCCAATTGATGATGCAATGTTCATGCCATGCGCAGCCCTAGCAATTCTTGTCTAAAATGGATGAAATTGGACTTTTTGGAAAGGTTAGATCAAGAGGAACAAATTTCATGTTCAACACTTTTCCATTTGAGGCTTTTATCATGATGATTTTTGAGGTGGAAGTTTGGAAATTTCAACATATCAAAAAAAATTCTAAGTGTCAAGCCATATATCTCAATATTCCACCTTGCTTAACTTTTTATATGAGATTCAAATGAGAAAAGTGTCTTCATAAAAGTTTTATCTCTTTCAAATACCTTCAAAATGGTCACCAATTTCATGTCATTTGGATTTGAAATGATAGAGTTATGCATTTTTAAAGTTTGGAAAAATCACTTGGTCAATGGTATAGGTCAAAAGTGACCTATAATGTAACCTCATATCACATGCTCAAAAAAGTTGAATTAGCTCTCACTCCAAACCAAAAAGTTGAAGTAGACATCTTGAATTTGGTTGTGCAACATGGAAATATTTCATCTCATAAAAATTTAGCAAGTTATGGCCTTGGGAAGTTGACTTTCAAATTAGGTTTTAGACAAAATGACCTATAATGTTTCAACATAAAAAATGATTTTCCAAGCAAAAATAGCTCTAGGTATAAACATGAAAGTTGTTTGATATATCATTTAGAGTAGCTTTTATCTTGTAATTATTTTCATATGGTTTGTAGGAGATAGGGTCTAGGGAGACCCAGTTTTGATTAGATGAAATCATCTGGCCAACCACCATCAACCAACTTGCTAACCTTCAATTCTTTGGAGTTTCTTAGCTTATGGTAGATCATATATGCATAAGATAATGAATTTTGAAGTTTCCCTTGATAAATTTGATCAATTGGTAAGATATCTTGTTAGAGAGGTTACTCAAGATACCCAGTCAAACTAGGGTTTCCAAGGTAAATCACCCTCAAACTCTTAAAGAAAACTTGATCAATATAACATGTAGAAATAAATGGAACTCATATATGATGCTCATAACCACTCTTGGATCAATTCAAGGTTGTGCTCTTTGTCATGAGGGTCTTAAACCCTAGATATGAACTTGATAGATCAATGGTGATCATGCCCTACCTACAAAGGAATTAGGCAAATGCAAAGACATGTTTTTGGTATTTTGGTTAGTAAATGATGATATACAAGTATGATACAATCACATAGTGCTTGGTGATCTCTCCTAAAAAAAACCCAATGAAAGAGGGGTAAGGATGATGACAAGGTATGATCCCAATGCTAATACTTATGATGAAATTGCATGAGGAATCTTAGGGTCAAAATTAGGGTCTTGCACTGGGGCAGTATGCCCTTGAACTCCGCATATCTCATAGTTTGGTGTTACGGCAGCCATGGTGATTGTTGGTGTTATGGTCAAGTTGTCTATCTTTTGAGTCAGGGCATCTACCTTGGCGTTTACATGGTCAAGACTTTTTAATTCGTATATGTCACCCTTCTGTTGAGGTTTCTCTACATAGGTTCTTTCGATTCCCCATTGGTAATGATTCTGGGTTATACTTTCGATGAGTTGATAGGCCTCATTTTATGGTTTATCCATCAGTGCGCCACCTGCGGTAACGTCTATTATCAATCTTGTATTGTACAAGATACCGTTATAAAAGGTGTGAATGATCAACCATTATTCTAGACCCTGATGTGGGCATAGCCTTATCATGTCTTTGTATCTCTCCCAAGCTTCAAAAAGTGATTCGTTATCCTTTTGTTTAAACTCATTTATTTGGGCTCTTAGCATAGCCGTCTTACTAAGTGGGAAATATCGGGCTAAGAAGACTTTCTTCAACTCGTTCCACGTAGTGACAGAGTTGGATGGTAGAGACTGGAGCCAAGCTCTAGCTCTATCTCTTAATGAAAATGGGAAAAGACGGAGTCTTATAGCTTCTGGGCTGGCACCATTTTCTTTCACCGTGTCTGTGTATTGCAAAAATACTGACAAGTGTAGGTTTGGGTCCTCCGTGGGACTACCTGAAAACTGGTTTTGTTGTACGGCTGACAACATTGAAGGTTTTAGGTCAAAACTGTTGGCTTCGATCGCAGGGGCAGCGATGTTGTTATGAGGTTCATCCTGCGAAGGGATTCATAATACTTAAGAGGACGGTTTTAGACTCCTTCGGCCATCTCTGGTTGAATAACTGATTCAGAAGTAGAAATGTTAAGGTCATGAATATTTAGCTTGGTACGATGTTCCTGTATAAAGTTTCGTATCCAGTGTTCTAATCTAAGATAACGCTCGGGTTCATCGAATTATAACTTTAATTTCTCGCCTTGAGAGCGAGTACTTGGCATACACTCGACTAATGTAGAAAGGGAAAAATAATTGTTTGTCTTAGTCTATAATGGGTAACACTAGAGTTACGATATCAACTAAATTATTCCCCGACAACGGCGCCGAAAACTTGATTGCGACTTAGTAAGTCTGTGTGAATCGTGACTACAAGTGCACAGTCCTATCGTGTAGTTTTAAAGATTATCAAACCCACAAAGACTAATAATCGAACGTATCATGGTCTAGTGTTGCTATGTAAATCGAAGGCTGATGATTATTCTTTGATTGGAGGGATGAAGAGAAATAACTATAATGCAAATAGAATAAAGATATGGGATATAGGGGATATCGGTATGTAATACCTCAAACTTTGGGGATTCGATAGATAGTTGGTGTAATCTTATTGGTTAAAATATTCTTCAGTAGAAATTATTTATAGAAAGGACTTAGTCTCACACTCTCGTTTTTATTGACTTTGACCATACTCCCAAACCAGAATGCTTGGCTCTTGCGGTCTCATTTCGAATTTAAAAGTAATTTTTTAATATAAATAAAGTCTAATTAATCCTAAAGCGCTCTTGTTTTGTTTACGATTAATGCCTAGTTTCATCTATCTAGTTAAAATCTCAAACTCTCGTTCTTGTTGACCGTAACCTTAGTCTGCTTTGTACTCTCGTACGAAAAACAAATTGATTAAAATAAGAAACTAAAAACCGGAAAAAAAGTTTTATAAAAACTAACACCAATTATTTATTGAATCCCATCATTTCGACGGTCTTTACATACCGATACCTAAGGGTTTAGCCGGACATGGATCCGATAATAAACATGGTATTTGGGAAATCAAACATGCAATAAGGCATAAATAAATGAAACAGTAATAAAAATAAAACCTAGATTGTGAATTAAGAACTGGAACTGAATCTTGAATCTTCAATTAAAATAATTCTAGTAGGCTTTGGCAATAAATAATCCTTACAATTGAATCCCAAATGCGTAAATAATAAACCGCAATAGTCCTCGATATGGATAACTATCACTTTTACAAAGTAAGAAAACTGCTTATGAAATTCTGGTATCAGATATGAGATGTCAAAGGTAATGTCACGACACTAATATCTGAATAATGCAAACAGAATAAAGATAGAGAATGGTAATGCAAGATAGACAAGCAATTGTTAACCCAGTTCGGTCCAACTCACCTACATCTGGGGGCTACCAAGCCAGGAAGGAAATTCACTAAAATAGAATCATTTCAAAGACTCTCCGTAGACTTCAACAAGTTACAGTCTTTCTCACCTAATCTCTACCCGTGCAATTTCTACCTAAGCACTCTTAGATATGAGAACCCACTCACTTCCCTACAATCACACCTGTGATCTTAAACAACAATCCCTTGAGAAAAGAAAACACTTTTCAATAACACACTCTTGATTTTACTTCACAGTTTCAATCAAGAAGACACACTCTTGATCTTTCTTCAAAGCTTTGATCAAGAAGATACACACTTGATCTTACTTCACAGCTTTGATCAAGTAGACACACACTCTTGCTTAACAGCTTTAGAGTGACAAATTACAACCACAAATCGGTCCAATTCAATCATCAAAAGATTACTTGAATGGCTTACAAGTCTTAAGACTAAATAGACACAAACCCTAGCTCTCTCTCTATATTTCGCTCAGTATTGGTTGTGTTATAAAACAAGTTTTCTAAGTCCCTTTTTATATAAGCTTTCAGCTGGGCTTGGACATCTTGAAAACCCTAAATCTATTTTCCAATCAAATCTTCTCATGACAGCTGGTTAGATCTCCTTGGAAAAATGTAAATCAGGTTGTAATCCATGATTGAATGCGCCTGCAAATCAGATCTTCAATCATACATAGGTTGCCATTAATTGTGCAATCACAAAACACCATATATTCACACTGAATATTCTGTGTATAGGATGTCATAACATCGGGTCTGACATCCTGGAAAAATCCTGCATAATTCCATAATTCCTTTTATAACTTCCAGCAGGTACAACCATATCAGCTGCCATTACCTTGTGTATGACATCTTGAAACAATCCTACATGAACATGTCTTTCATTTAAGCTCCAGCAGGTACACATATATCAGATTCCATGACCTTGTGTATGACATTCTGAAACAATCCTACATGAACATATTCTTGAACTCCAGCAGGTACATAGGATATCTCATGTTAAGACATCACACATAACATCTTGTGAACACTCTTTGTTTTACCAAAATTTCTGCCAACACTAAGAATCAACAAACTCCCCCCTTGGCAAATTTTGGCTAAAACATATATCTATCCTTTTTGTTCACCAGGTAAACTATCAGCAGTTAAACAACATAACAGTAGTTTAAACAGCAACAGAAGCAACACAATTACTAGCTATAGTTACTAGTAATACACACATGCACATGGGTACTTCTCCTCCCCCTAAATCTGTGCAACAAAAACAGAAATACTAGTTATGGATGCAACTAGTAAGACACACAAATGCACAAGGGTACTTCTTCTCCCCCTAAATTTGTGCATACATCAAACATCTTCCATGAAAATAACAGCTACTGTAACCACAACACTTGTACCAGCCAGAATGTCATTCTGACATCTGCTTCAACATCAATTCATGTGTACCTTATCAGACATCCTCTTTGACATATGTTGTAAACACAACAACATTCTGTTTTAACACATGTGCACTTCTTTCAATAATAGTTGTCCTTTCAGTTCCGCTACATACATCTCACAACTCCACAACTGCTTCCACCTCAACACTATCTTCTCCCCCTTTTTAGTTAAAATTGACCAAAGGTGACCAATTAGACAAAATAAATGTCAATTAGCCTAGCAGAGAATGTCAGATCAGATGTTATAACATTAAAAAATGTTAAAACATTAAAGTTAGGCAATACAAACCATCATCATACACAGTTGTGATAGCTGGGATAATGAACAAATCCAAGGAACTCATTAAGAGCCCAAAATATTACAAACAGACATCAATGAGGACTGCCACAAAATACACATTTTCAAAAAAACAATAAAACTGCAACATCTAAACAGCAGCACCAGAACAGCTTCCAAAATATCATCCACCACAATCTTCACAGGACACTTCACACCGTCTTCAATCTTCAACACACAGGGGGGCAACCATCAACCAGAGGAAGAAGTATCACCTTCACCTTCAGAGCATTCAGAGCATTCAGAGCTGCCACTAGATTGGGCTTTTGCATCTGAATCCTTACCAACCTTCTCCATTTCTTCTTTTTCCAGGCTACAAATAAGGACCTCCAAAGCTTCTTTTCTTACCTTGGCCACCCTTATACCATTATCCAATTCCTTGCAGGTATCTTTTAGTTGATCAATTAAGCTCCCTTGAGATGCAGGCTCCCTTCTGGCAGATGTCATGACAACA
Source organism: Lathyrus oleraceus (assembly GCF_024323335.1). Lineage (NCBI taxonomy): Eukaryota > Viridiplantae > Streptophyta > Magnoliopsida > Fabales > Fabaceae > Lathyrus > Lathyrus oleraceus. Next base: position 247,921,668 of record NC_066583.1, read on the forward strand.
TCATTGATATGACTTCCCTCAAACAGCTTATAATGAATGGATAGAGGGGGTTTTCTTCTGCTTGTCATGTCCTTTGTATTAAGATTGCCTGGTTGTTGACTCAAGATAATCCCACAAATAATGGATGGGAAGGCAATGGGAAACTTCACAACATTTGTGGAGGCATGTCTGATGGTTTGATCAAATATAAACTTTCCAAAGTCATAGTTTATCTTGGTTCCAATTGCATGAATGATTCTTCCAAGACCAATGGAGATGGTAGAGATATGATTAGTAGGCACCCAGTTGGCTGAACCAATCTTGTGTAAGATGGCATATTTGACAGTGAGCTTGCCAGCTGATAAGTGATTCCTACTAGGCCATTCCTTAACTTGGCCAGCTGTTATAATCCTACAGATCTCATTGTCTGTAGTCTCTAGGTCCACTCCTCCATCAGTTCCTCTTCCTAGGAACTTGTTGATAATGCTTGGTGAGAATTTCACACATTTTCCCCTTATAAACACCTTGCAGAACTCCTTGCTGCTCTTTTCATAAATATCCTCAGGGATATTCACAATAAACTCTTTTATCAACCCCTCATAACATTGGGGTAGAGCTACCACAGTCTTCATTAGTCCAGCATTTTTGATCAAATCAATTACTTCTTTTACCTCTACAGCCTCTTTTCCAAGCTCTCTTTCAACAACTATCCTCCTCTGAATGACAAATTTCCATTTTGCAGCACCATCTTCTAAATGAAAGGAGATATTGTCTAGGTGCACAGCAACAACTTTGCCAGGAGACTTCTGAACAGCCTGACTTTTTGCCGGGGAGATGTCTGGGACATCGTCTTCCACATCCTCATCAAAGTCAGAATTGTCTCTTTCTTTCCTTTTCCTAACCTCAACATTACTCCAAGTTATTGAGGGTTCTACACCAGCAGTCTTTTTCACTCTTCTGGCTGTTCTCATTTTAGCCACACTTTTCCCTTTTCTAGTCCTCAGTTTCTTAGCTACACTAGGTTTTACAAGATAGACCAAAGAGTCATCCTCATCTTCAGAGCTTTCTTCCTCTAGGTTAATAACATTCTCTTGAGACATATTTTCTGGTTTCTTGCTAGGTTGGGTTTTACCTAGAGAGCATAGTCCCTCAGCAGCCACTTCCTTTTCTGATCTAGATGAGTCATTATCTTTCTCAGCTTGGGGTTCCTCCGCAGGAGCGGGGTCCCTTCTGGACAGAGGGGTAGAAACCCCCTTTACTTCATGCCCTTCACTTAGAATCCTAGTAACTAGGATCCTAATGGCACGATCAGCATAATGCATGTCATTTGGAAGAGGAGATTTATCAGGGATATTACCTTGTTGGTTACCAGCCATGGAAGAGGGACCTGGGGTGTCACCTGGTATCACACAAAGGGGAGTAACGTCCAGTGTGTCTTCATCTAGACACTCCATGGAGGGAGTCTTTGCATGGTGAGAGGGTTTTGAACCAGATGATGATGGATGTTGAGACATGTTGTAGAACTTTTGAGAGAAATTTCTTTGCCCTAACTGAGTTCTTCTGAGAAGTTGAATGGAGATGGAAATTGATGTGTTTAGGTAGCGTGTGCTAAGGGCATAGATACTATTTTCAATGATAGGGAATGATTTTTCATTAATGTGGCTCTTTCTTTTAAGAGGGCAGACACTATTTTCATTTCCTTTTCTTTTCCACTTTAATTGCCATAATTTCACAAGAGTCCAAATCCCTAATTTCCCTCTCTCATATTCAATTTGAATTTCACCCAAATCCCTTGCAACTTTGTCAGCTAGTTCCAATCCATGCTTTAGACATATGAATTTGTCTTCCACGAATTTTCTAATGGAGTGATAATAGCAAAAACAGTACTTGGTCTATCTGTGTTGAATATGATTTTTGGACCTAGTTTCAGCATTCAGGTTGTCATAATACATTGTGATGACATCGTGTGTGACATTGTATGCAGTACTCAGTAGTTTCATCCAACTTAGTTGAGCCCAACTTCTTTCATCTTCTATATGAACACCATTTTTACCTTTCACATGTGTAGGAGCAGGTGTCCTCCCAATCTTTTCCACATTGTTCTTGGCATTTTTGCACACAGTCCCTTGTGACCTAGTTCCCACAATGCTCTCTCCAGTTCCAGACTGCCTATGACTGGTCACATGTCCACCTCTTTGATCTAACCTCTTAGTTGTTTGAGCCATCATATATGTCCACCTCCTATGAAGGTGAGGTTAATTCTGAGCTTCTGGTGTGACATCCTTGTCTGACATTTCCCACAAACTTGTCTTTCATCACTCTTGAGGGTTCTTCTAGCATCTATGCTCATCTTCATCCCTTCCTCTTTGACATAGGAACACTTTAAGGAATAATCTTTTTTAGAGCTCCACATGTAGCAGTTGTCTTCGGTCCTGATTCCTTTCATAATCACTTCACTATCTTTGTTAAAAATTAGACATTCAGCTTTGGTGAAGTTAACATTCAGACCTTGATAACATAGTTGACTGATGCTTATTAGATTTGCAGTCAAGCCCTTAACAAGTAGAACCTTGTCAAGTTCAGGAACTCCAGGACAATCAAGCTTACTTCTTCCCTTGATTTCACTTTCTGCTCCATCTCCAAAGGTTACATGGCTTATGGTATGATGTTGTAGGTCAGTTAGCAGGTCTTGGTTTCCAGTCATGTGTCTGGAACATCCACTATCAAAATACCACTCTTCTTTGGCTGAGACTCTGAGGGGAATGTGAGCTATTAGACTTGTAAAATTAGTCTTAAGAACCCATTCCTTCTTGATGATAGGCATGTTCTGTTTGGGTCTGGGTTGATAGTGATTCTGATGTTGAGCAGGCCTAGGATAACCATACAGTTTATAGCAGAAAGGCTTCAGATGACCAAATTTCCCACAGTAATGGCATCTCCATCTTTGTTGTTTCCCCTTCTGCTATTTTCTCCTCTGGTGTTGTGACATATGATGTGACATCACAGGTTTAGTTTTATTATGGATGCACTTAGGTTTGGCTCCAGTGTTACTACTCTTAGGCTTTGAGTCATTATATCCAATGCCAAATTTGTCTCAAGTCATTTGTCTAGTTGGGAGAATCTTGTCTAAAGAGTCAGATCCATTTCTTAACATCCTTACATACTTGGTCATCTCTTCTAGTTTAGAATTTAGGAACATGGCTTCAGTTTTCAGCTTAGAGATGGTTTTCACATGGTCTGCCTTTTCACTTTCCAGTTGTGCTATCTTCTAACTTTCAGCTTGTGGATTTTCAACTAGCTTGGCATTCAGAACCACTGCTTCTGTTTGTAATTTGGAGATGGTTTCCAAGTATTCTACCTTCTCATTCTTAAGTTGAGTCATTTCCTTCTTCTGGCTTTCAACCTGTTTGCACAACTCTACACTTTTGTGACACAGCTTTCTGTAGGTAGAGGCCAATTCTTCAAAGGTTACTTCATCATCACTTGAGTCTTCATCAGATCCCCATCTTCCTGTCAAGGCAGTCACAAGATTTGCAGCCTCCTCTGTTTCACTTTCATCAGACCAAGTGGTAGCAAGACTCATCTTCTGCTTCTTGAGGTAGGTTCCACATTCAGTCTTGATGTGTCCGTACCCATCACATTCATAGCCTTGTACCTCTTTTCCTTCTTTGAGCTTATCATTTGATCTTGCTCTTCTTCCCGCATTGTTGGATTTACTGATGTCAGATGAGATGTTCCTGACATTTGCCTTAGATCTTACATCCATCTTTTTCAACAGTTTATTGAACTGTCTTCCCATCATTGCTACTTCATTGACCAAATCTTCGTCAACCTCCTGACTCTTTTCTTCTTCTGTGTTTGACATAAAGGCCATGCTCTTGGTTTTCTTTTCAACACCATCATTTAATCCCATCTCAAAGGTTTGGAGGGAACCAACTAGCTCATCAACCCTCATGTTGGAAATGTCTTGAGACTCTTCTATGGCAATCACCTTCATTACAAATCTCTTAGGGGGTGACCTAAGTATTTTCCTTACCAGTTTTTCATCTGTCATCTTCTCTCCCAGGGCTCCTGAGGCATTAGCAATTTCAAGGATACTCATGTGAAATTCATGAATGTTTTCATCTTCTTTCATCCTTAAGTTTTCAAACTTGGAGGTGAGCAGCTGAAGTCTAGACATCTTTACCCTAGAGGTGCCCTCATGAGTGGTCTTGAGAATGTCCCAAGCATCTTTGGCCACTTCACAGTTGTTTACCAACCTGAAAATATTCTTGTCTACCCCATTGAATATTGCATTCAATGCTTTAGAGTTTCCAAGAGCTAGATCATCTTCCTCTTTGGACCATTGTTCTTCAGGCTTCTTCTCAGCAGTGGCTTCTCCTTCTTTAGTAATGACAGGATGCACCCAGCCTGCTAACACAGCTTTCCAAGCCTTGTTATCAAGAGATTTTAGAAAGGCTACCATTCGAGGTTTCCAATAGTCATTGTTAGAACCATCCAAAGTTGGTGGCCTATGAACAGATCCTCCATCTCTCTCCATTGTACCAGAAAGTATTGTCCCTAGATCTCACCCAGAACCAGAGCAGGATGCCTGCTCTGATACCAATTGAAATACTGGTATCAGATATGAGATGTCAAAGGTAATGTCACGACACTAATATCTGAATAATGTAAACAAAATAAAGATAGAGAATGGTAATGCAAGATACACAAGCAATTGTTAACCTAGTTCGGTCCAACTCACCTACATTAGGGGGCTACCAAGCCAGGAAGGAAATTCACTAAAATAGAATCAGTTCAAAGACTCTCTGTACACTTCAAAAAGTTATAGTCTTTCTCACCTAATCTCTACCTGTGCAATTTCTACATAAGCACTCTTAGATATGAGAACCCACTCACTTCCCTACAATCACACTCGTGATCTTAAACAACAATCCCTTGAGAAAAGAAAACACTTTTCAATGACACACTCTTGATTTTACTTCACAGTTTCAATCAAGAAGACACACTCTTGATCTTGCTTCACAACTTTGATCAAGAAGACACACACTTGATCTTGCTTCACAGCTTTGATCAAGTAGACACAGACTCTTGCTTAACAGCTTTAGAGTGACAAATTGTTAATTCCTTAGGATTGGCATTAATTTTGTAAAACAAATAATGTATTCATCTCTGTTGTTTTAATATGTTGGGTTGAAGAAGTTCAACATCTGGACCAACATGTCATGTACGATGTCATGACATCAGGCCTGTGACATCGTACATGTGTAGAAAACTGAATTAATTAATTCAGTATATTTTCTGGGATTAGTAAGGATATTTGGTGAATATCCTAACTCCCATGTGGAGGTCTTAAAGACTTAATCAGAATATATATATAGGCTCTAAATATGGAGATATATATGGAGAGATTTTAGGATTGAAGACCTTGTTTGTAGCAGAATTTTTCTGCTGAAGTTGTAACAGCAAAGAACAAGTCTGCTGCAATTTCTGAAGGCCCAAATCCAGTTGGGTGATTAGGTTATAAATAGCTCATTGTAACCTAGTAATTTGTAAGCCTCTTAGAATGAAAATTTAGGGGTGTGTGTGAGGTAAACCTCCCAATCTGTGGGAAGGTTACCATGTGTTTCTCAGTGGTCAAAGCTGAGAATATTTGTAACTCAAAGCCTGTAGGCAAGAGTGATTTTGTTCTTGAATGAAGCTGTTGTAAGACCCCAATTTTGGCCCTAAGATCCCTCATGGCCCATATCATATCATATCATGGCCTCAAGGATCATTGCATGCCCTAGTTTCCCTCCTAGTGGGTAGATTGCCTTGTGGTTGGCTCTTGATCACCAAGCATGTCTTGCATTTGTATATCTTTGCTTTTCATATGTTTACTAACCAAAAAGTACAAAAATATTGTCAGCTAACCTTGTTACTTGCAGCTGAAGCAATTAGGTCAAAATCAGTCAAAATCAGGCCTTGCAGTGGATGGTGGCCATTCTTGCAGAATTTGGGCACCATGATCAATAATCAAGAGTTCATATGACTTGGGACATCATTTGGAATCAAGTTCTCAAGGAATTAGGGTTTGGAATTCACCAGAAGTGGTTCAATCATGCAAAACCCTAGAAAAGTCAACAGAAAGTCAAACTTGGTCAACTGTGAATTTAATCAGTAATTTGATGGATGGAATTGATTTGAAGGAGCTCATTCATGTCTATACAAGCCTCATGTATCATGCCAAACCTCATCATGGAAGAATTCAAAGCAAAATCAGAAATTTCCAAAAATAGAAAGTGGACCTGTAATTTCAACTGCCAAAAATGGAAACTTCTTGATCTTAATCTTACATCATGATACAAGCTTCAAATGAATTTTTGCCCAACATGAAAGTTGAAGATCTTGTTCTCCCATTTTCAAAAAGTCCAAGAACACTCAATTCCCATGTATGGTTGGCAAGATATGATCGATTCATTTTCACAATTTCATGAACTTCAAGAGGCCATATCTCATGAACCATTTGGCCAAATTTGATGGGGTTTTTTCCTACAAACCACATTTCATCTCCTCTTTCCAAAAATATAAATTTCATCCATCAAAACCTCACCATGCAAAATGGCATTTTTTGGCTTGACTTTATCCATTTCAAGTGTGCAAAAAGTTGACTTTTTGAATTGAACCTTTTCAGCATATTTGGCTATTGGGAATTTGTTTTAATTGACATTTGAGACATGCTGGTAAGCCCAAATTCGTGTACCAGCCACTACACCTCCACATGTGAACCAAAACCACCAATTAGCAAAACTCCCCATTTAATCAAATTGTGTTTAGTTCTTAATAATACAACCTTAAACAGTCATATAAAATCAACTTTTCTGCCATTTGGAAACCTAGCTGCAGCCTCCAACAGACCAAATACTCTCATTCTCTCTTTCTTGCATTTTTGCACATATTGCATTTTCTGCTCAAAACTTCAAAAGCATTCGAGCCCCCTTGGTTGTTCCATGTTCTGACCACCATTTGGAGACCATTTGAACCAGCAAATACCAACTGGAAGTGAGCATCGAGTTCTGTTTTTCCAAGCATACAACAATGGCAAATCGAGCTGTGAAGGTTTCCAAGCAGCATTGAGCTAAGCTACCTCAAGAATCCATCATCTCAAAGCATTGTGGAGATCTGTTTGAGCTTACAACATTCAAACAACACTATTCCATCGAATTTCTTCAAATCAAGTGAGTTTTTCGACTTCTTTGTTTTTCCAAATGATGCTATGCCATGTGTAGTCCTTGCATTGCTGAGTGTTATGAACCTAAAATCGTGTTAAATGGTTGAGTTATGTGGAAGAAATCTGATTTTAAAGTGTCATGTTCAAAGTTGTTTTTGTATGATTCTTCTGTTTTAGTTCGATTTGATGATTATGGCTGTTAGAATATGCATGAGTGATGCTTGTTTGTCGTGTTGGTATGTGTAGTTTCATTTTCTGGGCATGCTTGTTCTTCAAGATTTTGAAGAAGATGATGAACACCCTGTAGTTTAAACCCTAGAATCCAGAAATTCATATGAAATATGTTTGGTTTATTGCTGTTTAGATGTTGCATAAACATACTGTATCACTGCCATGCTGTTTGCCATGATGTTTGAATTTCGATTGATGATGATTTTGATGAAGATGATGAAAGCCATGCTGTTATGATAAACCCTAATTTCATGTTTGATAAACCCAGTTCACGTGTGTATGATGCTCTAGTTACTGTGCATTTCCCTACTGGCCAATCAGAACATTTCGTTCTGCCCCCGTAAACGTTGCGTTTTGATAAGTGACACGCTTATTTACTTAAATGCCATTCAGTCAACGTGTTTGACCATTAGACCATGCTATGTGTTCATGTTTGTTCCAAATTGTTCATCATCTTGCAAAATTCACAACTCATTCAATTCAACTCCAAAAATCATGGGATTTTTTGCATTATGTCCTGTTGAATGTCTACTTTTTTATCATGATTTTTATTGAATTTTTGGTTGGCTGGATTATAAATGGTATTAGGTTTCTTAACATGTATGCTTAATTCATACCTTTTGCCATTCCTTTTGTGAAATGATGAGGATGTATCCAATGATTCTGAATTTTTTTGTGGTTAATCTACACTCATTCATGTTTGTTTTGATGTAGAGTTCTTGAATTTATCTTATGTGGTTTGTGAGATATGAATTTTTGAAGTCGGGTGTGACAATTTGTGTCACGCCAATGTTATGCAATTTCATGATTTTTGTTGACATGCTTCCTGACCTCCAATTAATCTGAAATTTTGCATGAGCCTTCTCTCATATGTCTAGTTTATGTGTGAATTTTCCTGGAATTAATTATGCCTTTTCCTATTTGTTTGAGATTTTTCTTCCCTGCCTAGTCAATTGTTGACTTTGTGTGATACATCTTGCCATTTCATTTGGGAAATTCTCATACCTTATTGGATGATCATGAAATTTTACATGTGCATACTAGACATCTTGAGCTTTGCATTGGTGTTGATCCCATTCATTTCTCATCTGTTTTCATTTTGTTATGATTTTTTGAAGTTGACCCATGAATGTTTGACTTCTTTGGGCATGATTGAAATTGTTTTGACTTTCTGGTTTTAATTGACCATCTTCCCATGATCCAATTAAGCTGAAAATTTGTATGAATGCCATGTTATGGATTGTGATTGACCCTGAATTATTTGATAATTTTTGGAATTGATTATGATTGCTTTTGAGCAAAGTCTTTCTGTTGACTTCATTGAGCATATTCAAATTTGCTTTGACTTCATGATTTTCATTGACTGCCTTCCACTTGTCCAATTGTGATGAAATTTTACATGCTTACCATGCTAGGTGTTAGGATTGATCATGAATTATTTGGTGATTTTTGAAAATGTTTGAGTTGACTTTTGATGCAAGGCTTGCTGTTGACTTTTGTATGCACCAATTTGCCATGATTTGACTTCCTGTGCTTATGAAATCATGATGATGAATGATATGCATATGGGACCAATTGAGTTTGCTTCTTGAATGTTTAAACTTGATTTTGGTTGACTTTCATTTGCTGTTTTGACTTTCTCATTTATTTTTGACCCTAGGCTTGTCCTAGTGGTCCTTTGGGCTTATGATTGAGTTCATGTTTCAGGTTAAGCAACAATGCCTCAAAGATCATGCAAATTTGATTGAGTTTATTTGTTTATCATGAGCTAACCCTTGTTTTGTAGGTTGCTTGGCTCATAAGCCTTGTGCATTGTGCTTTGCACATTTGTCTATCTGTTTGACTGTTGACTTCTGTTTCCTTTTGCTTTGACTGTTGAACTGTGTACTGATTTGTTTGACTATTTCAGGTACCCTTTAGTTGCTTAAGTTCTTTGAACTTGCTTTGCTTTGCTATTTAGCAATTTGCTTTGAGGTAATCCCTCTTTCTTCATGTAGTCTGGAGACCCGGCCTGTTATTTGGCCGGGCAAACTGTCTGAAGTCCTCCTTAAGAGGCAATGCTTGTGTGTGTTTAATTTTGTCCCAAGCAGGAAAAGTCCTTCAAGTAAGGCAATTGGTAGATCAAAGGGATAAGCAACCTATCCCCTACTATTCAGTGAGTCTTCTCCTTGCTCCCATTACATGGTTGTAGCATTGAGATCAAAGCCCAAGATCTATCGAGTCAATAATGTGGAGAGAGTTCCTACTTTCTGAACTCCCACACCTTCTGATATTCAGATGCTCTCCCTGACCAGGGATAAGAGCAATGAGGCACACCCCTCATATCCTTTCATCTGCTTCACCTTAGCCTCTCAATGGCAAGGTTAAGAGCAACTCTTTGACCCTATTCCAGTTGGCCTCAGTGCCTAACCCTCTTGTGTGAGCCTCCTTGTTTGGCTATAGAGTGTGCTGTTTGTTATTCATTGATTGATTGATTGCTTCATATGCACATGTTTGCTTGTATGCTCCATGCATTTATCATTATCATTTATTGCTCATCAATGCATACTCATCTCATTTGTCTTTGTGACATTATCATTGTTGTTTACCCATTGAGGACAATTGTAAGACCATCCATTGGCCATTGCTCCTATGATATGGAAGTGAGTTGTAAGACCATCACCTTGGCCACTCATCTTATCTTTGCTTAATGCATTTGATTGTATGTGAGGTTGCAATTGTAAGTCCCTGTAAGTTGGCATTTGCTGTCCTATGATCACATGTTGCTTTGTTTGTTTGTATGTGAGGATACAACTGTAAGTCCCTGCAAGTCGGCATTTGTATTCCTAGGACCATACTATGGAGGTTAGAGTAAGCCCAGGCAGATTGGCATCTGATTTTCCATGATTTGTTTTTCTTTGTTTATGTGAGGTTGCAACTGTAAGTCCCTGCAAATTGGCATTTGCTTTCCTATGATCATATGTTGGATATTGGTATAAGTCCAGACAGATTGGCATCCGGTATCCAAGTTTATTTTTGTTTTAGGAGATTAGTGTAAGTCCATTGAGTGGCATCTGATATCCATTTTTATTTTAGGAGACTGGTGTAAATCCATCTATTGGTATCCGGTATCCGCCTTTTATTTCTTTGTTTGTGAGATTAGTGTAAGACCATTGAGTGGCATCTGATATCCAGTTTTATTTTAGGAGATTGGTATAAGCCCAGTGATTGGCATCCGATATCCGCTTTTGTTGACTTTCTTCTTGTTTGTTTGTTATTACTCATTCCCATTCCAAAGGACACACTTGAATCATCCCCTATATGATCTCAAGAAGTGAACCTTCTGAGAAGTTTTACAATCCATCCCCATCCATTCATCCCCATTATGTCCTAAACCTTTTCACACTTTGATTTCAACTTGACATAGATATTGTGCAAACATCTTCATGTTTTCAAACTAAAAACCTGGACCCCAAGTCCTTGACTTTTTTTCAAACTTCATTTCATAATACTTCTTCAAATCAATCTTAATCATACTTTGACTTCATTTTTCATAATCACAATCAATTAACTTCACTCATTCACTTGTTTTGGCTTTGTCCATTGTTAATCTTTTCATGCATTAGCCATAGGTTTCAATTATCATGGTGGTTGATGTAAATCTTGCCTATCCTTAGTGAGTCGACAGTAAGACTTCCGTACTGAAAATAGGGCTAACCCCTCTAGTACGTCGAAGCTATCCTCGTGTGGTGGATGTTGTTCTTGGTCGAGTTTTCTCCCATTGATAATGAAAAGCCTCAGTGCTTGTGTTTAAAACTGAATCCATCAACTTTTGGAAATCTTTTAGCCGAACTACGGCGTTTTGATCCTTACCTTTGATGGAAGGTACGTAGGCAGCGGGTTCATCCGTTCAAACCCAATAACTAACTTGTATATTCTTTTCTCATCATCCCAATCATGTTTGCACAATGTTTATGTCATAACAAATAACAATCTTTTACAACAAGTGTGAAAAGGGCTCCCTAGGAGTACCTAGGACGTGATGGGTGCCTAACACCTTCCCATTGCGTAATTTACCCCTTACCCAGAATCTCTGATCTTTTTATTAGTTTTCTACGTGTAAAACTTCTTAGGCTTTTGTTCGCTTTTTAGCCAGTCCTTTGGATAAATAAAAGTGCGGTGGCGACTCGAAATTTCATTGTATGCTTTGCTTATGGTTTAATCGATAGATCATATAGCGACGAATACACCGCTACAGCTGTGAAGCAAGTTCAAGGTGTGTTAACATTACATTGTATTTGTAGTGATAGGAATGGAAACTGGAGGTTTCTATCTAGGAGTTCCTAGGTATAGATTGCATTGGGTAGGGATTAAGTGAAGAGTTGTAAACGGGGGAGTTTAACTCTGAATTAATACTGCTAATAGTGGATCTTCTTCCTGGCTTGGTAGCCCCCAGATGTAGGTCATGTTGGACTGAACTGGGTTAACAATTTCCTGTGTTTGTTTTCCTGCTGCATGTGGTTTTATTACTGTCACAACTCAGCTGGTATTCCAGTCAGCTTATCAAGATGATAACAGACCTGGTATATAGCCTACTGTTTAAATGTCAATCAGAATGTTGTAACATTCATCAGTGACAACGTATACTGAATAATCAGCAGGTTAATATCAGTTCAGTATTTATTTAAGTCTGTTCTTTTCAAAGATAACAGACCTGGCCGAAGGATCATGGTGAAACTGTCAAACTGGATGTTTTGACAGTTGATACTGAAGGCTAATACTGAAGTAGAGACTAGTTGGTCTTGTACAGTACTGCAACCTTAGCACAGTCCGTTTCCAGGAACATAACAGAACCAGCATATGGTCTGGCTGTCGAACTGAATGTTATGACAATCATTCCCAACAGCATGTGCTAAAGTGTAGGATGATTGGTTTTTCTGTTTCAGTATTTTTCTCAGGCTATTCTTCAGGGATTCAATAGCTGAGCTAAACTCAAGGAAACCAACTACTAACCTACAATTAATGAACCTAACAAATAGCCTAGTTGTTAGCAATCTAATAAGTGGAAATTAGATTAACGTGTTCAATCTGTTATTCAGGAAATACAAGTAAAAGACAAACACACTGGAACAATGTAACAGATGATAACTGTGTAAGAAAACAACAGAAGTGAGTGCTAGGACTGATCTCTGTTAAGTCTTTCTTCCTGATGCACAGAACCAGGTGTGCATCCATTCTAGGGTGACATAGAATGAGATGTCGTGACATCTGTGAACGTGTGCATATTAGTACAGTGATTAATAATTGTCTTGCTGTATTAGTTACAATGTTAGATCAGATGTCATGACTTGGAGTAGAACATCTGAATTCTGACTACACCAGAATTTCACAAATTACAACCACAAATCAGTGTAACTCAATCATCAAAAGATGACTTGAATGGCTTACAAGTCTTAAGACTAAACAGACACAAACCCTAGCTCTCTCTCTATATTTCACTCAGTATTGGTCGTGTTATAAAACAGGTTTTCTAAGTCCCTTTTTATAGAAGCTTTCAGCTGGGCTAGGACATCTTGAAAACCCTAAATCTATTTTCCTATCAAATCTTCTCATGACAGCTGGTTAGATCTCCTTGGAAAAAAAGTAAATCAGGTTGTAATCCATGATTGAATGCGCATGCAAATCATATCTTCAATCATACATAGATTGCCATTAATTGTGCAATCACAAAACACCAGACATTCACACTGAATGTTCTGTGTACAGGATGTCATGACATCGGGTCTGACATCCTGGAAAAATCCTGCATAATTCCATAATTCCTTTTATAACTTCCAGCAGGTACAACTATATGAGATGCCATGACCCTGTGTATGACATCTTGAAAAAATCCTGCATGAACATGTCTTTCATTTAAGCTCCAGCAGGTACACATATATCAGATGCCATGACCTTGTGTATGACATTCTGAAACAATCCTGCATGAACATGTTTTTGAACTCCAGTAGGTACATAGGATATCTCATGTTAAGACATCACACATAACATCTTGTGAAAACTCTTTGTTTTACCAAAATCGCTGCCAACACTAAGAATCAACAACCTAGAAAACTAAAAGAAAATAATGTTGAATAAAATTAAGCGTAGACTTGAAAACTAGAAGAAGAGAGAGATTTGAGCGAGTCTGTTAGAGGCCCTTTATAGATTTTCCACAATCCCTAAGTTGTAGCGAAGGTGGGTGGATTCATGGCTATAAACATGTAGAAAAAGATGGAAGACTAAGTTGTGGCGGTGGCCACAACCCTAGCCTTTGAATGAGAGGAGAGCGCCACCAAAATAGGATTGAGCGCCACTTCCTCATGCTTGGTGGTGGGCGCCACCTCCTCCTTGGGTCCATGTGGCGGACGCCAAACACCCTAGATAATGGGTGCCACAAGCCCATTTGCTTTGGTGGCCCATTATCTCAATAAAACTCCATTTTCTTCTCTTTTTCTTTCCTTTTTCTTTCCTTTTTCTTTCCTTTTTGCTATTTTCCATTTTGCTTGCTGTAAACCTTTTAACCGACGAATACCTACAATAAACATAAAATACTATGCAATAATAACTGTTAATCAAGTAAAAATCAATGCATATGGAGCCAAAAAATACGATACATTTCCGTGTTATCAATGACATGAATGGTACTTGTTTAAGTTCTCTTTGTGTTATCTATGGTCATGGTTTGTTACTTGCATAGGTGTTTACCTAATTGCATCTTCTTTATTCTTTGATACTTGCTTGGTTAAGTAGGTATGCTTTAAGTATCTTGTTTAAGTTCCTAATTGTTGACTAGGTGGTTACTTTTCATGTGATTTTGCTTGCTTTCATTACCTTGTTTAAGTGTTTGATTGCTTGCTTTCTTCCCTCTTCTTCTTTCTCCTTTCCTTGTGAGATTGCATGTTCCCCATAGGATTATTTAGTTCTTTCTTGGTCAAGATTGAACTAAGTAGACCTTAGGTTTGATATCCATGTATGACAGCATTACGTAGAAGTTCCCTTGATCCTGACTTTAGGTCCACATTGTATGATAACAAGTATGATTGAGATTCCCTTTTTGTTAGTCTTTTTCTCTTTTGCACCCATTATAAAACTAAAACCCCTCTTCTTAATTAAAAATTCATAAAACACTCTAACACTATTGGAACTCTTCCATAATTAAGAGAGAAGTAAACAAATACCCCCACCTTTTGAGGGACCATCTGATATATTATTTCAACAAAAACATTCAACCAATCAAAACTCCTTTTGCCAATTGGCTTTTCTTATTAAAATTTTCGATAAGGGTTGTCACCCATAAAAAAATACCAACAAACTAAAATTTTTGAGAAGAACTACAATGCTCCAATTCTTTCGGGATACATAGGCATTGGGTTGCAAAGCCTAAGAGAGCGCAATAATAAAAATCTTTTCTTTTTCTCTGTTAATAATTTATTCTCATGCATTCCCTTCACAACCTAGATTTAGACTTAACACACCCTTTGTTTAAAACAACAAGTATGGTCCATGTAGAGTACTACAGACGTGATGGGTGCTAATACCTTCCCCTTGCGTAATTGACTCCCTTACCCATTTCTTGGTCGCGATACCATTAGATTCATCCTTTTGTAGGTTCACTCAGTGTTTCATTTCCCTCTCTTGGGATAAATAACATTCATGGCGACTTTGTTTTATGTGCCCGTTTCTTCGAGATGCGACAACTGACAACTCTGCTAAGGAATTCATAAGCAAGTCAGTCCTAGATCTTGTTTGTTTGCTTTTCATTAAGTGTTTGTTTGTCTATTGCTCTGTTTCTATTACTCTTTTCATGTGTTTGCACATTTTCATCAAGATTATTGGTTTTATTATTCTGTATTGCTGCTGTGTTGTTGCTTCTATGATGGGTGGGTGTTACATTGAGGTGAAAGGCATACTACCCAGGCCAGTGTAGACATAAGATTATAGTGGATACTCATGTCAACTCTCGTGGCCCCTGACACGTATGGGGAGAAAATTATTTGGAATGATTATAGGTCATTTTGTCATTTTGAAGTTAATAGCAAGTTATGGTCTTGGGAAGTTGATCTTCAAACTAGGGTTCAGAAAAGATTGAGTTGCTTTGAGGTCAAATCAAAGCAACTTAGTTCATGATCCTCAAAATTCAAATCCCTGTATCTTTTTATATACTTGGAATTGGAGAAAATTGAGGCCAGATTCGAGCTCCTGAGCATTTTTTCTATAAATCCATGTCTTTGTTTTTTATTTTGGTAATGATTGATGGTGGACCAGTCCGGTGAGGTCCACCGGAGAAGAAGATAGAGCCCTAGCTCCGGTGATGTGTTGTCACACCTCTCAACCACAGGATCCATTCAAAATGTTTTAATCTTAGCCTTTGGTTCTGATTACCACGCGTATAGCTAATTTGACTTGGTGCATGGTCTAACGCGCGCGTGTGGGCATCAGATCTGCCACCTCATTTAATGAGGGGGATCTGATGGCCCCTGATTTTCCATTTTTTTTATTTTTCATTTAATAGTATTATTTTGAATAATTCATATTAATTTCATTTTTAATCCAAAAAATATGGGACTTTCACCAAAAATCTTTAAATATTTTCCTCTTTCATTTTCTAAATTAAAATTATTTTTTGGATAAATTTTGATATTTTTCCTGAATTAATTGTTTTTGTTCATATTTTAAATTGTTTAAAAATACTTCTGACTTTTCAAAAATCATGAAAAAAAAATTCTAAGGTCAGTTGACCTTGTTTGACCTAGGATAAATCTCTTGGCCATTTATTTGGTGTTTTGAAGAGGTTTTAGGTTTTGACCAAACTAAATTTAATTTAAATGCATTTTTAATTTGATTTTTAATTGATTAATTGTATGGAAGTTATGTTGAGCCATTTTTGTTGACTTGTGATGTTTGACTATGTGTTTGGGCCTTGGTCAAGGTTGATTTGACTTTTGTTAAGTTATAATCATTGGATTTAGGGGATTGATGAAATGAATATTTCATCTCCCAAAATGAATGAATGATTTTAATTTGATAAACTTCCTCCCATGACCAATTTTTGTTTCTCTCATCTCCCCTCCCTCTTCACCTTCAATCCCATTATATCCAATCCCTTTCATTGACCAATGAAATCTCAAACTCCTAAGGCTAATTGGTTCATCAATAACCTTGTGTTAGATGAACCAATACAAGTATGGATGAGATAGGTTCATCCCTTTGATATTTTTCTTTTAGTGTGTGGTATGTTTTAGGAGTTTGGTTCATCTTACCAAATCTCTAACATGCATTAGCACCTAAATTTTATTTCTCGGCCTCGGATAGTTGTGAGTTCTACATAACTCCAATTATGATTGCTTAACATAGAGCTAAATTTGACCCTAAAGACATAGAATTCTAGTAAGTGAGATTGTAAGTATCCCATCTTTCATGGTATTGTGTGGAAACTTGGCCTTTTTTCCTTCCTTTGAAAGATTTCTTGGTTCAAGGATTCATGCTTGTGAATAGATGGTTGAGTGTTCTCCAAAGAATGACTTAATCAATTCAAAAGAAACACTCCACTAACATCTAATTAACTTTGACTAACACTAACTATTATTAACTTTGCTTTACTTTCAAGTCATTTAATTTATGCAATTTAATTTCAAGTCATTTACCATTCATTTGTCATTTACATATCATTTAAATTGTTTATGTTTATGTCATTTTCACTTTGCTCATTTGAGCCATATATTATGATTGTATATATTTGTTTATGTATTTTGCTTGTGTTTGTGGTCTTAGGACCTTAAAATACTTAATAAATAACAAAAACCCTAAAAAAATATTTGTGTGGACTGTTGGGTTTGATCTGAACTTTCGGACTTAGAATTAAGTAACATTCTATATGCAAAAGGACTTGACCAATGCCAACATTTCTGAGACCAAGTTATGGTGATTTTAGCTTTCATTTGATGCGAGTATTGGGATCCACTTGAGTTCATCTGCTACATGGTCTTGATGCAACTGTTATTTTGATCTCATGGTACACCTTATTCTTAGCAAAAATCAAGAAGTATTTCATCTGATACATGAGAAAACAAAGAAGACTGTTAGCTATGGATTTGTCTGCTTGGATGTGGACATCTTTATTTGATGACTTGCTCTTCATATTGCTAACTGCTTGTTGATTATTGCTTGGTTCAAATTCCAAAGGGAAAGTGGGTTTTCTATGTGACATTCTTGTCTGTTGGATTGCATCCCATTGGTCAGATCTTTTAAACTCTTAACTTTTAATTTTATGCTTAGGTTAGCCTCTCCATCTCCTCCCGCTTCTTAAATTTCAAAATCTCTCCCCCTTTTCAAAAACTTTCTTCGCTTGTGATTTTAAAACTTAGACTTTATTGCAAACTAGAAACTTTGGTCTTATGTCATTGCCTTTTTTTAACTCTTTTCTTAAATCAAACTTGTAAATGAACTTAACCATATCGACTTAAAATTTCAAAAAACAAAAGGAACTAACACTCATTAAAACTTTTGGGCCTTTTGGGCCTATTTTAAACTTAACTTTTGATTAAAAGCAATCCACTCATTTTGGAATTGATACCACTAACTACGAGGTTTTGATCCCTCATTTTTATGTTGGTACATAGGTACAAGTCTGAAGGTCTTGTCAAACACAAAAATATAATCAATGAATTCTTTTCTCATCCCCACACTCTATTTGTTGCAAACATCTTTTATACCAAAAACACATACACACATAAAAAAAGGGCTCCCTAGGAGTACCTAGGACACTTTGGGTGCTAACACCTTCACTCGGTGTAACCAACCCCCTTACCTGTAATCTATGGCATTTTATTAGTTTTGATTTGAAAATTTATTATCTTTGGGTATTGTTCATACTTTTCCTTTTCCTTTGGAAACAATAAAAGCGCGGCGGAGACTCTGGTTTTATTGACGTTAACTTTATCCATAGCTTAATGGTCATGAATTTACCGCTACAGAAATTAAGTGGTGACTCTGCTGGGGAGTAGTCCTCAGTGGGTATGTGTATATATTTGTATATTTGATGTTTGTATACTTGTTTGTGTGATATAATCTGCTTGTTATGCTTGGTGATCTTTGAGTGGTGAGATAAGTTCTAACCCATAGATGAGTGTAATTAAGATAGGACGATGGTATAGTCATGTTCGACTTGTGTGGAGTAGTCCTTAACAAGTTGGCTTGAGACCCATCTACTTAGTGGAGACCCTTTTAGAGCTATTGATGTCACACAAGTTATTTGTGGTTAGGCGTTACTTTCTATGATTTTGGGTCCGAGAAGATGAGGATCGTAGAAAATTTAACCCAACTTGGCCTATTTAGGACGTAGTGCAGAGACTGTTCAGGTGTAGACCAGATAACAGTTTTTACGTGATACTACACTCAGACGAGTTTCTCTTGAGAATATTATGGGTTGATGAGTCAATCATCCTAACCTATAATATTCGATACATGGAATTAAGACTTTGGGAACCTTTTAGAACATGATCTACAGGTTTTTATCCTTAGTACACTCCTTTGGGATGGTTCTTAACCTGACTCCATGATCGTGACTCGCAATAAATCCTTTGATTCATGGTTGATCCAATCAAGTCTTGTCAATATCAATGGAACTTGGGTGTTGATAAGGTGAAAACCATAATCCACCAAAATGATGATTGATCTTGACAATGACTTGATTCATCCCTTGACCTTTGTTTGTTTGCCTTGTGTGTGATCCCTTGTTTGTGATTGTTGCATTCATGCATTCATGTGCATCATGATATTCATCATACGAAAATAAGTTCAAGGAACTAAGGTCTTATTTACAAATATTATCAAACCATGGAATGTGGACGAAGGAACACTAAGAAGTACAATTTCAGATATCCTAATTTGAAAGAGCTAAGGAAGTTATCATCTTTTGTATTAGATCCCTTGGACTTCAAGCAACGTCATGGGAAGCTTCTATCTATGTTATCTAATGATGTGGTTGAAAGACTCTTGAGTGTGTTGCTTCAGTTCTATGACCCTTTCTACTGTTGCTTCACTTTTCCTGACTATCAGTGTATGCATATGTTAGAGGAGTATGCCCATCTCTTGGGAATACCTGTTTCTGACAAGGTGCCTTTTAATGGATTGGAGGAGATTCCCAGATCTCATATCATGGTTGAAGATCTTCATCTGAAGAAGTCTGAGATAGAGGCTCATTGGGTGAAGAAATGAGGAGTGTTTGGATTGACTTATGAGTTTCTCATAGGGAAAGTTAGTGTCTTTGCTCAGGCCGGTAGTGTGGACGCCTTTGAAGCCATCTTTGTGTTGCTCATCTATGGTTTGGATTTGTTCCCTAACATTGATGGTTTTATTGATGTTAACGCCATTAGAATCTTCTTGATTGGGAATCAGGTGCCTACTATGTTGGGTGATATGCATTTTTCTTTGATCTGAGGAATTCTAAAGGTGGTGGGACTATTGTGTGATGTGCTCCTCTTCTGTACAAGTGGTTTATTTCGCACTTGCCTCAGACACCCACTTTTATGGAGAACAAACAATGTTTACGGTGGTCTCTAAGATACATGTCCCTTACTAATAATGATATTGTTTGGTACGATTCTGCATTGAGTTGTGTGGATATTATTGATAGTTGTGGTGAATTCTCTAATATGCCCCTCATTGGTACACAAGGAGGAATCAACTACAACCCTGCTTTGGCTCGTCGTCAACTTGGGTTCCCCTTGAGAGACAAACCTAATAACACTCAGTTAGAAGGTCTTTTCTTTCAAGAGGGTAAAGATCCCTAACATTTGAAGCAGAAGATGATACATGCTTGGCATAATATGCATAGGAAAGGAAGATTTGAGCTTGGTCCATGCAACTGTGTAGCTTTGGAAGCTTCCACTACTTGGGTGAAGAAGAGATCCTTGAAATTGAAGATGTCGTATGCTTGTGAGAGCCCTATGTGTTTGGTTTTGGATGAGCCATCAACTCTCCCTAACCAAGATGTAGAAGAGTTGGAAGACGCACTCGCAAAGATGAATGAGAGGCGGATATGTGGGAAGAGAGATTCCATGCTTTGAGCCGAAAGTATAAGGAGTTGCAGCTTCAGTCAAGGGACAAGGACGCACTTATTGAACTTCTTGAAGACCGAGCAGTGAAGAGACCAAGAGAGCCAGAAGGTCTAGCTTCCTCTAGTATGCCTCAGCCTTCCGGTGCTTGGAAGAAGATTGTTGATCAGCTTGTCCTTGAGAAGGCTCAAATGAATACATCCTTTGAGTCCGAGATTCGACGCATCCGAAGGAAGTACGCGCCAGCAGCCAGATCATCTAACACTGTTATTAGGGGATCCTTAGGATGATTAGTTTCCTTTTCTCTTGTATTTCTACTTTGGTTTCTGAAATTATACTCAGTGTAATCCTTCCAAATTTTATGAATAAAATAGATTTTATGGTCAATCAAATTGTTATTACTATTATTATTTGAATATATTTGCAAATAAAGCTTCATGTGTTCCTTGAAATTAAAAACAAACAAAAAAATTTCATTTCATACATCATTTGCATAACAGGTTTTCTTCGCCAGATGTCTTATCGGTTATTCTTCTGTGCTTCAACCAAGCTGACTCACCGATACAACACTCACGCTAATCAACCCAAAATTATGGAGCATTTGGAATAAGAGAACGGAGAGATGAAGGATGAGATTTCCCGATAAATGCTATGATGGAGTTTGTTCTTGCTGCGTAGAATCTGTCTTCACCAACTCCCGTAACTCCTCCCGAGAGGACTGTCATTTCCGAGGTTGCTACCTCAACCATTCTTGTTGCTGCTACTCAATCCGGTCCAACTATGATTGCTGGATTCCCGTGGGGGATGCCACAAAATTTCATACCTGAAGGGTTTGCACCTACTTTTTCTTCTATGTCGGCATCTATCCTGGTGATGTCTGTGCCACCTCCTGTTGTTCATACCTTGCCTCGTGTTAAGGACACCGTCTACCATTTTGAGTCGTCTTTGAAAAGTATAAGGGAAACACCTGTCCATTGAGTCACCTTGTAATGTACGCCAGAAAGATGTCAACTCAAACTGATAATGATCAGTTACTGATTCACTACTTTCAAGACAGTTTGACTGGTGCCGCTCTGAGATGGTATATGGGGCTAGATAGTGCAAGTGTTTGTACGTCCAATGATTTGGGTGATGCTTTTATGAAGCAGTACAAGTATAATATGGATATGGCACCTGATAGAGACCAGCTGAGGTCTATGTCTCAGAAGGATAACGAGACGTTTAAAAAATATGCTCAAAGATGGAGAGAACTTGCTGCTCAAATTAATACTCCATTACAAGAGAAGGAGATGACGAAGATTTTCCTGAAGACCCTGAGTTCGTTTTATTACGAACGAATGATTGTCAGCGCCCCCAGTGACTTTACCGAGATGGTAAATATGGGGATGAGATTAGAGGAAGGAGTCCGCGAAGGACGTTTGTCTTAGGAAGAGGTGTCATCCAGTAAGAAATATGGGAGTGGGTTTTCCAAAAGGAAGGAAGGGGAAACCCATTCAGTATCTGTAGAGAGGCAGAGGAGGCCTCATGTCAGAAGAAACCCTTAACCACATCAGCATCAACATCAAGTTTCATCAGTAATTCCAGTTTTTTCTGATAATTCTAACAATCAATCAGTTCCGATTCAACAACAACAACGTTAGCAACAACCGCAACAAAGAATCAACTACAACAACAACAATCAACACCCAAACGTTGAGTGCAAGAAGGTCTCTTTTGACCTTATTCCTATGTCATATTCCGAACTGTGTCCATCTTTGGTTCTCAAGAACCTACTCCAACCAAGAAATCAACCTCAAATTCTCGAGCCACTTCCATGTGGTACAAGCCTGAACTCCGTCATGCCTTTCACCAGGGGGCTCTTGGCCATGATATTGAGAACTGCTACCCGCTGAAGTATGAGGTGCAAAACCTTATGAAGAATGGGATGATGTCCTTTGAGGACCGTGCGCCAAACGTAAAAGCCAATATGTTACCCTCTCATGGTAATGCTTCAGTCAACATGGTAGATGGTTGTCCTGGAGAGTATAAGGTTTACGATGTTCACCATATCAGACAGTCTTTAGTTGCAATTCATAGAGATATTTGTTTGGTCAGTGATTGTGAGCATGACCATGATGGTTGTGTGATATGCAGTGTGAACCCTTAAGGATGTGTCATCATCAAGAGGGATATTCAGAGGTTGATGGATGAAGGGCTTATCCAAATCTATCAGTCAAGGAAGGTAGATGATGTGAATGTGATTGTTCATGTGTTCAAAACCCCTGAGTGGGTAGTAATTCAATTTGATAGTAGTAGTAGCAACAACATCAATAGATCGGTATCGTCGTTGGTTATACGGTTAGCGGGCCCCGTCCCGTATGCATCCGATAAAGTTGTGCCTTATCAGTATAATGCCCCCATGGTGGATAATGGTCAAGAGATTTTGTTGCCTGTGGAAAATTCTGTGGTAAATATAGCCGATATCGGAAAGGTGACTCGTAGTGGTCGTGTCTTCGGACCAATCTTTCCGAAAGAGGTAGAAGAGGGTCCAATTAATGCTCCAGTGTGTCAGTCTAGTGAATCCAGCAAGCTAAAGCCTAATGATGATGATGAGGTATTAAGGTTGATTAAGAGGAGTGAGTTTAATGTGGTGGAGCAACTCCTCCAAACTCCGTCAAAGATTTTAGTGTTGTCTCTGCTAATGAATTCTGAAGCGCACAGAGAAGCATTGCAAACAGTACTCGAGAAAGCCTATGTGGAGCACGACGTGACTGTGGACCAGTTTAACCACATTGTCGCTAACATTACTTCCTGTAATATTTTGAGTTTTTATGATGAAGAGCTTCCTGAGGAAGGTAGAAATCACAATTTGGCACTACATATTTCGATGAATTGCAAGGAGGATGTGTTGTATAATGTATTGGTTAATACCAGTTCTTGCATGAATGTGTTGCCAAAATCAACTATGTCCATACTTTCTTACCAAGGCGTCCCGATGAGGTACAGAGGCGTAAATGTTAAGCATTCGACGGTTCTCAAAAAACTGTCATTGGTGAAGTGGACCTTCCAGTAAAGTAGGTCCGAGTGATTTTCAAATTACTTTTCACAATGGACATCCACCCGGCCTATAGCTGTTTATTGGGAAGGCCATGGATTCATGAAGTTGGAGTCGTGACATCTACTTTGCACCAAAAGCTTAAATTCGTGCTGAACGGCAAGCTTGTCGTTGTTGGTGGAGAGAAGGCGCTCTTAGTGAGCCATCAGTAATCCTTTTCTTATGTTGAAGATAAGGAGGAGGTTGGAACTCCGTTCTAAGCCTTGTCTGTTGCTGAAGTGAAGAAAACTGGGGCACCCATGTCTTTTTTCAAGGATGCTTATAAAGATATCGAGACGGGAAGTACTGATTAGTGGGGCCGCATCGTAGAGATTGATGAGAACAAGAATAGGGCCGGATTGGGATTTCAATAAGGGTCGTTTAATGACAAAGCTGAAGAAGTGAAACCGAGTTTCCGCAGTGGAGGGTTCATTAATGGTAATGAACAACACTCAGCTGCTGTAATCGAAGATGATGAAGACGAAGACTGCGCCAACTTTGTCACGCATGGAGAGACTTGCAATAATTGGGGTGCTGTTGATATTCCTGTTATCGTTCACCGCTCTAAGTAATTTGTTTTCATGTTTTAAGAAAAACCTTTCTCCTATGCCTAAGGGAGAAGTGAACATTGTTAGGCATTTTCAATTATCATTAACAAAATGCAATTCTATTCATCCATATCTATGATATTTTATTTTTACTTTTTTTCCTTTCTGAAAATGGTAATCACAAAAAACATAAATAAATAATATTTGTCCATCTGCATAATATTTGGTCACAATTCACTTATCTAAAATCAATATATCAAATCTTTATGCAGGTTAGTTCCCAAACCCATTGAATACAATGATCCTACTCCCTCTCCATACTTTGATTTCCCTGTGTTTGAGGTTGAGGAAGAGACTGATGATGAAGATGTATCTGATGAATTATCTCGTCTACTTCAGCATGAGGAAAAATCCATTCAGTCGTTCGAAGAGCGGATTGAGTTAGTAAACTTGGGTTCCGAAGATGATGTGAAGGAAATCAAGATTGGGTCTTAACTGTATCCAGAGGCTAAGAAGGGGTTGATTGATCTTCTTAGAGAGTATTCTGATGTGTTTGCTTGGTCCTATCAAGACATGCCTGGGTTAGATTCTGAGATTGTGGAGCATAGATTGTCGTTGAAGCCAGAATGCCCGCCAGTCAAGCAGAAGTTAAGGGGAACTCGTCCTGATATGGAAGTGAAGATCAAAGAGGAAGTGCAAAAACAGATTGATGATGGTTTTCTTGTTACCGCTGAGTATCCGCAGTGGGTGGCCAATATTGTGCATGTTCCGAAGAAGGATGGAAAAGTTTAAATGTGTGTTGATTATAGAGATTTGAACAGAGCTAGTCTGAAAGATGGTTTCCCTCTACCCCACATTGATATGTTGGTAGATAATACAGCTAAATTCAAAGTCTTTTTGTTTATGGACGGATTTTCCAGTTATAATAAGATCAAAATGGCACCCGAAGATATGGAGAAGACCATATTCATTATGCCCTGGGGAACATTATGTTATAGAGTGATGCCTTTTGGTTTAAATAATGTTGGTGCAACATACCAGAGAGCTATGACCACTCTTTTTCATGATATGATGCATAAAGAGATCGAAGTCTACGTTGATGATATGATTACCAAATCGAGTAATGAAGAAGAGTATGTTGAGCATTTGTTGAAGTTGTTCCAACGTTTGGGGAAGTATAAACTTCGCTTGAATCCCAATAAGTGTCTTTTTGGTGTTCATTCTGGTAAGTTGTTGGGCTTTATCGTCAGTGAGAAGGGTATTGAAGTTGATCCTGCCAAGGTCAAAGCAATACAAGAAATGTCTGCGCCCAAGATTTATATCGCATATGACTACCACATGTGCGCCTATATTCAAGCTTCTTCGGAAAGATCAGTCTTGTGATTGGACCGAACATTTCCATAAAGCTTTTGACAGTATCAAAGAGTATCTACTTGAGCCTCTGATTCTGTCTCCACCTGTTGAAGGAAGACTGTTGATCATGTATTTTACTGTGCTTGATGAAAGTATGGGTTGTGTTCTTGGTCAGCAAGAAGAAACTGGAAAGAAAGAATATGTTATTTATTACCTCAGCAAGAAATTCATCGACTGTGAGACTCGGTATTCTATGCTAGAAAAGACTTATTATGCATTGGCTCGGGATGCTAAGCATCTATGCCAGTATATGCTAAATCATACTACTTGGTTGATATCTAAAATGGATCCAATCAAGTACATCTTTGAGAAGCATGCTTTAACTGGAAGGATTGCCTGTTGGAAGATGTTGTTATCAGAGTATGATATTGAATATCGATCTCAAAAAGTTATTAAAGGTAGTGTCTTGGCTGACCATTTGGCTCACCAACCGATTGAAGATTACCAGTCAGTGCAATATGATTTTCCTGAAGAAGAGATCTTGTACTTTAAAATGAAAGACTATGATGAACCATTGCTTGAAGACGGACCAGAACCTGGTTCCTGTTGGGGCATGGTATTTGATGGAGTTGTTAATCAATATGGTAATGGCATTAGGGCTTTGATTATTACTCCTCAAGGCACTCATTTTCCATTTACAACTAGATTGACTTTCAAGTGTACAAATAATATGGCTGAGTATGAAGCTTGCATTATGGGGCTTGAAGAGGCTATTGATCTTATAATCAAGTATCTTGACGTCTATGGAGATTCAGCTATGGTTGTGAATCAAATCAAAGGTGAATGGGAGATGAATCAATCTGGTTTGATACCATATAGAGATTATGCGAGGAGGATTTCAACTTTCTTTACAAAGGTTGAGTTTCATCATATCCCTCGAGATGAAAACCGGATGGAAGATGCTCCTACAACGTTGGCTTCAATGATTGTGATGAAACTTTTGAATGAAGTTCCTAATCTAACGATGATGCATCTTGATAGGCCCTCCCATGTGTTTGTTGTTGAAGAAGTCAAAGATGAGAAGTCATGGTATCATGATATCAAAGGTTTCCTCCAAAGTCAGATTTACCCGTCTGGGGCATCTTTGAAAGATAAGAAGACTTTGAGAAAATTAGGTGGCAACTTCTACCTGAATGGTGATGTGCTTTATAAGAGAAACTTCGATATGGTTTTTCTCAGATGCGTGGATAGACACGAAGCAGACTTATTGATGACTGAGGTCCATGAAGGTTCTTTTAATACACATTCTAATGGACATGCTATGGCTAAGAAGATGTTGACAGCAGGTTATTATTGGCTGACAATGGAATCTTACTGTTGTAAGTTTGTGAAGAAATGCCACAAGTGTCAATATATGCAAATAAGATTAAAGTTCCTCCGATGCTGTTGAATGTCATTTCCTCCTCGTGTCCCTTCTCCATATGGGGAATTGGTATGATTGGTATGATTGAGCCTAAAGCTTCAAACAGACATCGCTTTATTTTGGTGGCTATTGACTACTTCACAAAGTGGGTTAAAGCGGCACTCTATGCGAATGTGACAAGCAAGTTGTTGTGATGTTTATCAAGAATCAGATTATATGTCGTTATGGTGTGCCAAGTAAGATCATTAGTGATAATGGATCGAACTTCAATAATAATATAGTGGAAGCTCTTTGCAAAGACTTCAAAATTTCACATCATAATTCTTCTCCCTACAGACCTAAGATGAGTAGGGTCGTTGAAGCTGCAAATAAGAACATTAAGAAGATCATTCAAAAGATGGTTGTAACATATAAGGATTGGCATGAGATGCTCCCATTTTCTTTACACGGGTACCGTACATCCGTCCGTACTTCAATATGGGCAACCCCTTTCTCGCTTATTTATGGCATGGAAGTTGTGCTTCCCGTGGAGGTTGAAATCCCATCACTGCGTGTCTTGATGGAAGCCAAGTTGACAGAAGCTGAATGGTGTCAGACCAGGTATGATCAGCTGAACTTGATTGAAGAGAAGAGATTAACTACCATGTGCCATGGTCAGTTGTACCAGCAGAGAATAAAAAAGTCATTTGAAAAGAAGGCCAGGCCTCGTGTATTCAGAGAATGTGACCTTGTGCTCAAGAAGATTTTATCTTTCAAACCAGATGCGATGGGTAAATGGACTCCTAATTATGAAGGCCCATATGTTGTTAAGAGAGCCTTTTCAAGCGGTACTTTGATTCTTACAACTATGGATGGTGAAGAGTTCACACGTCCTGTGAATGTTGATGTAGTCAAGAAATACTTCGCCTAGAAAAATAAAAGAATAGCTCGCTAAGTTGAAAACCCGAAAGGGAGGCTTAGGCAAAAATGAGCGTCTCGGGGGATTGAAAACCCGAAAGGGCGGTCCAGGCAAAAATTAGAGACATAAAGTAGAAAATTTATCCCGATAGATTGAGTACCCCGCCTTGGGGCAATCTATGCAAAAAAATAGGGATTATGGCAAGTAACTGCATTCGGTTGGTCTCCGATCTTGAGAACAATTTTGAGCAAGTCAGTCAACTCTGATTCATCCTCAACCGAAGCCAAGAGCATAGTGGATATTGAAATTGGTAGAGGGATTAGTGATCATTGTGCTCAATGTAGCCTTTTTCCATGTAAATTACCATTTTTCAACTATTGTAAAGATCTATGGAGTCTTGCCATTTACAGATTACCATTCTATTAAATAAAGTTGAGCTTTTTATCCAATTGTTTCTACTCTTGTTTATTTTTCAGCTAAATAGAATTGAATTTTTATGATGATAATTTTGAAATTTTGAAATAATACAAATCATTTTTCTTAAAATAATAAAAAGCAATTACTTTTGAAAGTAATCGATTTCAGTAAGGAATATCAATAGCAGCCTGAGAACAAGTGAGTCCCAAAGTGCAGAGCATTGTTAGTTTTCTCCAAGCAGTTGGTTTGGTCACTTTTTTTCCCCAACGACAAATCAGTCTCCCCAACTGAGTTGGTTAATCGTTTCCCTATCTGAGTTGTAGGCGCATATTCTCAATGGTTTGTATAGATCTAGCACAGAGTTTTATTTCTCGCAAGCCCCCAATGGAGTTCACTCTTGAACCCCGCCAGCACTGATTCTTGAGCAATATTTTTGGTCCTCTGAAAGGTTGTCCCCCATTTGGTATGGTGTGGACCTAAAATTCCCCGCGGAGTTGATAATTCGAGTCCTCAACGGATCTTTTATCCTTCCTCAGAAGTGTTTGAGATATTCAGAGATGGATGGTTTACATTCATCCCCCATTTTTCTCTAGTGGAGATTAGCCGAGTGTTATAGCGATGATTCAGATCAGTGACATTTGTATCCTTTGTGATTGTTTTATCAGCATAATCATCAATCATACATACATATACATTCATACATCAAATATTTCATTATGCGTTATTATTGAATTTGATTCCTTATTTTCTGATCGTCTTCTATGTTGATATTATTTCTCCGTACAGATTTGGTGTGTTTGTCCTCCCTCAATTGTATAGTGTTATCCCCTTAAGCAGAAAGAGTTTAACCTTTCTCATTCCCCACTAAGTCATTTCCTCGTGGACGATTATTATTTCAACTTCCTCCCTAGTTGATTGTCTGGATGGAACCACTCCCCCTGAGTTATGTTCTCATCGGGTCGAGTCTTTGTTTAACCGTTTCTTTCTAGATCTTACCAAGATGGATACTTTTGGTCCCCCGAAAGTTTATTACCCAATAACTGGTAATATTCTTTTTCAGTTTGCGAGTACCTTACTCTTACCCAATACCCGGTAAAAGTAATCTACTTCCTCTTAATTTTCCCTAGTGGATTCGTTTGAAGTTTCCCCAGGTAGTTTATCCTTGATATGTTTATCCTAACCGATGACATATATTCTTCCCTTTGAGTCAATCCTTGATATGTTCATCTTAACCGATGAAGGATATTCTCCCCTTTGGTTTTCTACCTAGTAAAAAGGTAGTTGTAATCCCTATTTTCATTCCCCAGAGAGTTAATCCTTGATATGTTCATCTTGACCGATGACGGATTTTCTCCCCTTTGTGGTCTTCTACCCAATAACTGGTAGTTGTAAATCCTGCTTTCCCCTTTGAGTATATCCTTGATATGTTCATCTTAACCGGTGATAGATATTCTCTTTTTAGTATTCTATCCAGTAATTATAGATATAATTCCTACTTTTCTCCGGCAGTCTATCCTTGATATGTGTCGCATTACGCGAAAAACCGGCGGGAAAACGAAACAACAGAGCCGCCACCGTGCGTTCTTTATCCCAACAGAGGGAAAGGAAACGCTCGAAGTAAACCTGGAAAAGACATGGTCTCGCAACCAGAGAAAGATGGGATCGGGAGTCGGTTATGCGAAGGGAAGGTATTAGCACCCCTACGCATCCGTCGTACTCGACGGGATCCACGCACAAAAGAAAGGATAAGGTTGCTAAAAACTACTCACAAACCGCACACACAGACTGAAAGGAGACACAGAAAGACAAAAGAAACTAACTCGGTAGGATATCACATCCTGGGCCTACATAGTTTGTCAGGCACAAACATCAGAGTCGACGTAGTTCGGGACAGGGGGAAACGTGCTCGCTAGGATGTCGCATCCTCTGCATACGTATCTTCTCTAACTGGAGAAGAATCAGAGCACTCGTAGCTTGGCTAACGCACGCCAAACAAAATCACACAGGAAACCGACTGCCAATCGCTGGACTTATGTCAGACTCCACACAAACAGGCAAACATGGAAACCGAATGCCAATCGTTGGACTTACATCAGACTCCAAACACACGCAAGGGGGTTGAAAAAGAAAAGGGCGCCCGGAGAGATCAGCTCATCTCCTGCCTACGTACCTCATCTGGTATGAGGATCAGGACGACGTAGTTCCCCTACGCAGGGAAAGAACTTCTAACCTAACCAGAGACTGGGAAATGACAAACTAGAAGGGAGACTGACTCGAGCCTAATAGTTATCATGTAAATTCACCATGGTCCTAGGTTGAGGTTTCTATCTAACTTGCACAGGGAGCAAGCTATCCTAAACAGCACAGGCAAATACACAAGCACAATAAACAATCACACACACTATATGCAATCAATTGGGCTCATACAAGGTTAGGCTATGAAACACAAGCCAACTGGAATCGGGTGTAATTAGCTCTTAACCCTAACATTGAGAGTTAGGGTGAAGTAGATGAAATGGGAAGTGAGGGTAAGACCTCACAGCTCTTATCCCTGGCCTGGGAGAGGTTGACTCAAATAGAAGGTGTGGGAGTTCAGAAAGTAGGAACTCTTCTCCACATATGACTGACACAACAAAGATCTTGGGTTAATATCCACAATGATTCAACACATGGTGTGAGCAAAATGGATGACACACTAAGTAGAAGGAGATGGATTACACATCTCTTTTATCTGCCAATTGCCTCTAAAGAGGTCTTTTCCTGCTTGGCACAAAAGTAAACATCCACAAGCATTGCCTCTTAAGGAGGGCTTCAGACAGGTGCCTGCCCACATAACAGGACAGGTCTTCCAGACTACATGAAGTCAGAAGAGTTATACCTTAATGTTTAAGCAACCAAGCAAAGCAAAAGCAAGTTCAAAAGAACTCAAAGCAACTTAGGTACCTGAAAAAAATCTAAACCAATCAGTTTATAAGTCAAACAAACAAACAGACAACAGTCATCCATACAATCAAACAGACAAGCAATGCAACAGTGTGCAAGGCACAAGCCAATAGGCACAACACAAACAACTTGGCATCAACCTACAAAACAACATAAGGTTAGCCAACATCAACCAATTAATCAATCCAAATGAGTGAACCACTTCAATCATGGCAATGTGCTTCTTAACCTGAAATCCACAATCCAAACAGTGAGTCCAAACCACTAGGTCAAAGCCTAGGGTCAAAAGCAGGTCAAACATTCAAAACAGAACATGAAATTTAACATGAATCAACTTCAATCAATTAAGAACACAATCCAAAAGGTCCCATATCAATATCATTAACCAAAAGCATTTCATGAATCAAAAATGGCAACGTATGCAAATTGTAACCACATTGTGACATCAGAAGAAACAAATGCACATTAAATCCAAAATGATTCAAATAATTTTGGCAAAATTCATGAGTAAAAAGGACATACAACATGATCATCACACAAAAAATTAGAGGTATTGGACATCATTAGGCATGGTAATCACATAGCATAAGTCAAGACAAACACAACAAGCACATGTGTGACACAAATTGTCACACCAACTTAGCATAGGCATAAAACAAAGATGGATCATGGTAAAAACCTCAAACCAAAGCCAAAACAACATTCAACATATCTAGAAATAGTGTGCAAAATTTCATATTCGTTGGATAAGGAACAAGTATTTCACAATCAAATGAAGTTCAAAGCAATTTTAAAGCCCAAATGTGACCATCCAGAAGGAAAAATCTCAATTAAATCAGAAATGATCCCAAAAATTCCAACAAAAATCATGCTCAATCACAACATCCATAGTAGGCATCATACAAAAAATTAAGGCAATTGGATATCATTTGGCATGGCAAACTCATCAATCAAATTGAACATCACAAGGTGTGACACAAATTGTCACACCTAACTTATCACATTCATAAAACAGCAATGGTAATTGATAAAAATTCCAAATCAACACCAAAATGTCAGGCAAAGTGTCTAGTTATAGCAAGCAAAATTTCATGAGCATTGGATCGAAGACCAGCATTTCACAAATGATATGGCAAAGCAAGGCCAAGCAAGCATACATGTTCAAGTACCCTAGCACCAAAAAATATTCAGCCATTCACAAATTTGGAAATTATGATCATAAAATAATAGACAAACAGAGGATCAAGTAGCAAAAAATTGGAGGTGAATTGATGCATTTTGCAATTTATTATGATTTTATGAAGTTGGAGAAATTAATAAAAAGAAAGAAAACACATAGCTTAGCATATGGAGGGAAAGGATGAAAATATGAAATGAATTTTGAAAACCAGCGCTCAGCAGGGATCGAACCCTGTACAAATTCAAATTGAGCGCGCCAGCACAAAACCCTAACTAGAGAGGGGTCGACGCAAGGACAACTATGGTCGACTCAAAAAAACACAGCCAGAACCTCGGGTCAGCGCAAGACCAGCTACGGTCGACTCAAAGTTGTCGAGCGGTCGACGCAACATTGCTGTATGGTCGACGCATAGCTGAAGATCTTCATCTTCTTCATGAAGAAGAAGATGAACAGTGCGCGAGCTTCAACGTTTTTCCAGAATTTTTTTCAGAACTCAAAAACAAATACATCAAACAAATCCTCATGACATGTAAGTTATAGATCAAGAAATATTTCATGTTAATTCATCATGATTCATGCAAAACGAAGCAAAATCAAATTAACATTCAAGACTTCAGTTAAGCATATCTCTCTTAATAATGCATCAAATCACACGAAATTTAGATCAGAATCACCAGGAGAACAAGATCTACCAGAATATATACATGAATTTAAGAATTAAGAGATTCGAAAATTGAACCTCTTGAAGAGCAGTTCTTGATTTTGCATGATCCACAGCTTGTAAGTATCCAAATCCACTCTACAATGCTTGAAATGATGTTTGGTGAAGAAAAGGAAGCTTGCACACGTGTAGATCTAGCTCAAAACAGAAACTCCATTGTCATCTTCATGAACTTCCACCACTTGATTCTTGCACGAATTCACTAATTCAACACTTGATCTGCACAGAATCAAAGCTAGGCA
The DNA here is from genome assembly GCF_024323335.1 of Lathyrus oleraceus. Lineage (NCBI taxonomy): Eukaryota > Viridiplantae > Streptophyta > Magnoliopsida > Fabales > Fabaceae > Lathyrus > Lathyrus oleraceus. The sequence continues at coordinate 247,954,959 of NC_066583.1, forward strand.
ACAAGTATATGAAGTAAAATTGCAAGGTTCTTTGAAAAAAAATTGAGTTATGAATGAGAGAAAAATTTGAAGTGAGAGAGAAATTTGGATCTAGAAAATGTGAAAAAGGATTAACCTCCTTCAATTATGTTAGGGTTAGAGTATATATATGCTTTACTAATCACCTTGCTAATCCATGTTTAATTTGGTTAATGAAAATAAGCTGTTTTACAAAAATCAAAATTTGCATGGTGCATGTAGTAATTACACGTGAACAGTACCACACCCTTCATCAAAGTCACTTTAAATGATCTTTTAAACACAATGGCAATGGTAGAAAATCCATACAATGCACCATTTTTGAATTTTTGCAGTTTCCCTCCAAAAAAGGCATGGATATGCAAGTGATTATGTGATGAGATTTTATGTAATGTGATACATGATTTGGAAATTAGAAGTCAAAAGGAGAATATTGCAAAAAGAACCACTCATTTTGGAGCTTTGAATCAAAAGATATTGCCATTTGAAGTCCCATGCATATTTGGCAATGATTTGAACATATATCCTCAACCACACGTTAGAAATCCATGATCTTGGACATTTTGAAAATGGGAGAGAAAGATCTTCAACTTTCATGTTGGACAAAATTTAATTTGAAGCTTTCTTGATGATGTAATCTGAAGTTGAAGTTGGTCCAAAACCTTTCCATTTTTGGAAAGTTCAAATAACAGGTCACCTGCTATTTTGGGAAAGTTTTGATCTGACCTCAAATTCTTCAATGTTGATGCTTGAAATGTCAAATGAGACTTGTTCCCACATGAATGAGGCATCTCTAACCATCTCCCACCTTCAAATCCACAGTTGCACTGACAGTTGACTTTTGTTGACTTTTTAGGGTTTCAGATGAATTGCACATGGACTGATGAGCCTTGAGCTTTCAACACTTGGCCAAATCACTTCAAAATGATCCCTGGGTCACGAGAACTCATTGTGCCAACCCTAAGGCTTTGATCTCATGGAAAATGCTCTTGTTGCCTTGCACAATTGAATCTTCTAACTAGTCTTGCCTAATGACTTGATGGACTATGCAATGAACAATGCAATGTTAATGACCTAAAATGAAAATGTATATACAAATGGGAGGTGCAAATTTGAGGTGCTACAGCTGCCCCTATTCAATCAGCTGGGAACCCGAACGGATGAGAGCAACGGCTGTCAGACCTTCAGGGTAAACAGGGATTGAATACCGAAGAACCGTAGAAATTTGCACTCTGCGAGGATCCAAGAAAGGACTGTCCACCAAGGACAACTTCCACTGGGATCTGATGTTTGTCACTGAACCAGACAAGACGTCTACCAACGACTTCACTGGGGATTTTGATTTTTCAGAAAAGGAACCACGACCCGTCATCGAAGGATGATGGATGGGAATAAAGAAATCACAACTAGACGCCAACGAACGACTAGGAAAAACTCGACGTTTACCGAAACCAACGGAGAGGTGACCAGACATCAACGGATGAATGGGAGAAAGGTACAACCCTACATCAACGGACGAACGGGAAAAACTCAACGTTTACCGAAACCAACGGAGAGGTGACCAAACATCAACGGATGAATGGGAAGACTCGACCAGACGTCAACGGACGAACGGGAGAAGCTCGACGTTTATCGACACCAACGTAGAGGTGACCAGACATTTACCGATGAATGGGAAGACTCGACCAGACGTCAACGGACGAACGGGAGAAGCTCGACGTTTATCGACACCAACGGAGAGGTGACCAGACATCAACGAATGAATGGGAAAGACTCGACCAGACGTCAACGGACGAAAGGGAGAAGCTCGACGTCATCGGTCAATGTCTGGTCTCTTTTGTTTGATGTCGGTAAACATCATCTTTCGATGTGCGTAACATTTGTCCTTTCCCCAGGTCATCCGTTGATGTCTGGTCACCTCTCCGTTGGTGTCGATAAACGTTGAGTTTTTCCTATTCGTCCGTTGACGTATAGTTGTACCCTTCCCCAGGAGTCACCTCTCTGTTGGTGTCGATAAACGTTGAGTTTTTCCCGATCGTCCATTGACGTTTGGTTGTGTTAATTTTTCCCCAGAGTTCACCTCTCCGTTGGTGTCGATAAACGTTGAGTTTTTCCATTCGTCCGTTGACGTATGGTTGTATTTCTTTCTCCATTCATCCGTTGATGTCTGTTCACCTCTCCGTTGGTGTTTACCGACACCAAAGAAAGAACACACGCGGGTGTTGACATGACACTTACCTGGTATCACATATGTCGAGGCAAGGCTAAACACTTGCTGGGGATCTCACTGGGGAGAATCAAGCTTTCCTTTCACGGACGGGTGAGGAAATAAACCTCTCTGGGAAATATCAATCCTGAATGCTGTCAGGAGCAACTGTAGCAAACGTGTTATACAGATGTTGAACAATGATCCGCCTCTGCCGGGGATATGGTCTGATTAAGTTTCAACACATGAATGCATATGTTTGAATTTTTCTATGACGTAATGCTCCATATTGAATGGAAATGCTACGCGATTTGAGGATGCAATGATCACTACATGCAAAATGCAAAATGATGAAAACTCCTGCTGGGGGAGCAAAATGATTAGATTCTCCAACTCTGTGGGGAAACTCTGTCTGAGGAATGCTCTGCGGGGAGTAGCACTGACTTCTCACTCATGCTGGAGAATAGCATTGCTACTGGAGAAAGGATAGATCCCTCCGGGGACAACCTTCACCAAATCCCATCCACTCGAGGACTCCGCTCGGGGGACAACCAATGGCGACTTCAATGGGGACGACCCATCCACACGTAGGATAAACTCTGCTGGAGATAATGTTCACCGAACCTGATCCACTCGGGGAACCTGCTAGGGAAAATCATCAACACAATCCCTCTGCTAGGGGGGCGGCTAGGGGAAAACCTTCACAATCCTGATGGGGAAAAGCATACACAACCTTGTTGGGGCAAGGCCTACACCACTCTGCTGAGGAAATAATATACCAGACCACGCTGGGGATAAACATCCATAACCCTGCCGGGGAAAAGCGTTCACGACCACGCTGGGGGATAGCAGTACTTCAAACCAGATTGTTGGGGATACAACATCCTTCCAATCCGGCGTGGATTAACAATCTTTAGCTCTGCTGGGGATAGAAGGCACTATCCACAGACGTCTCTGCAGGGGATAAGAATAGTTCTGACAGCCTTCAGACTTGCTTGGGGAAACAGCCACTTCCAAGCCTACTGGAGAATCATCCTCAGTCCTGCTGAGGAATTCCTGATCTTGACTACGCTGGGGAGACAAGTTGAACTTGCTTCAACTGCTGGGAAAGATCTCCATCCCACCCCACTGGACAGTGCCGACAACATTTCTGAACAAAACCATGACTACTGTTCAGCCAGGAGACAACTTGCAAACGAGACAAACATGCCCCAGGGGACTGCATGGACAAGATACGCTCAAGTGTCCTCAACATTCAAAATGATTTTCAAATGTTTTATCTTTCTACACGTTATTGTCTAGCCTTCACATTTTCGGACGTTTTTGCAAACAAAACAGTAAAAATAAAAACAAGAGAGCAATTTATCTGAATAACGACTTTTATTGATTGAAAACGGGCCTGAAAAGGCGAATACATCGGGAAGCAATTCCTAGAAAGAGGTAATTACGCACAAAAGGAAAAACCTATCCTAATGGCAATGTGAACACGGCATCCACTATTTCCCAATTCTGTTATAACTCACAGATCATCAGTTTTCCTCCCAAGTTCCTTGCTTTCTGAGAAGAATGATTGGACCGATCACATCTTTCGAGATGGCAGACGCTGAAGCGCGACGAAGTACAGATAACTCAGACTGTAGCCTTCGCTTTAATCCCTCTTTTGCCTGGATCGCCCTTTCGGGTTTTCAATCCACCGGGATACCCATTTTTGCCTAAGTCGCCCTTGCGGGTTTTCGACTTACCGGGTGTACACATTCTTTTCATTCTTTTATCCCTAACTTTTGCCCGAACCTTTTCTCTTTTTTTTTTTGGTTCGCCGGGATGCCCTTTTTTGCCTGGACTCTTTTATTCTTTTTGTCCAGCGGGTCAATTTACGCGAAGTATTTTTTGACTACATCTGAGTTAACAGGGGACGGAAAATCTTCACCATCCATAGTTGTAAGCATCAAGGCTCCACCGGAGAAAACCTTTTTAAAAACGTATGGACCTTCATAATTAGGAGTCCACTTGCCCCTATTATCTGTACCGGGAGGAAGGATCCTCTTCAAAACTAGATCACCGATCTGATAACTTCGAGGACGCACTTTCTAATCAAAGGCTCTTTTCATCCTTCTCTGATACAACTGCCCATGGCAAACAACTGCTAATCGTCTCTCTTTGATAAGGCTTAACTCATTAAACCTTGTTCGAATCCACTCAGCTTCATCAAGCTTGACATCCAACAAAACTCTCAGAGAAGGAATCTCCACTTCAACAGGTAGGACAACTTCCATACCATACACAAGGGAGTAAGGGGTTGCCCCGGTCGACGTACGTACTGAGGTACGGTACCGATGCAAAGCGAAAGGCATCATCTCATGCCAATCCTTGTACGTCACGACCATCTTCTGCACAATCTTCTTAATATTCTTGTTCGCCGCCTCTACAGCACCATTCATCTTTGGTCTGTAAGGAGAAGAACTGTGATGTTCAATCTTGAAATCTCTGCAAAGCTCTTTCATCATCTTGTTATTGAGATTCGAACCATTGTCAGTGATGATTCTCTCAGGAACCCCATAACGACAGATGATTTCCTTCTTAATGAACCGGGCAACCACTTGTTTGGTAACATTAGCATAGGAAGCTGCTTCCACCCATTTGGTGAAGTAATCAATCGCAACCAGGATGAAGCGATGTCCGTTAGAAGCAGTAGGCTCAATCTTCCCAATCATATCAATGCCCCACATCGCGAACGGCCAAGGCGAATTCATGACATTCAGAGGGCTTGGTGGTACATGCACCTTATCAGCATAGATTTGACACTTATGGCACTTCCGAGCATACTTGAAACAATCGGATTCCATAGTCATCCAGTAATAACCGACTCTCAATAATTTCTTAGACATTGCATGACCACCAGCATGGGTACCAAATGATCCTTCATGCACTTCTTGCATCAACATGTCTGCTTCGTGTCTATCCACGCATCTGAGCAGAACCATGTCAAAGTTCCTCTTATACAGCACATCATCCTGATTCAAATAAAAGCTTCCAGCTAGCCTTCTCAGGGTTTTCTTGTCATTCTTCGATGCACCTTCAGGATACTCCTGGCTCTTGAGGAAATTCTTGATATCATAGTACCACGGCTTCTCATCAACAACAGACTCGGCTGCAAACACATACGCAGGCCTCTCGAGTCGATTCACCGCAACATGTGGCACATGATTCCACCAATGAACTTTGATCATAGAAGACAAAGTAGCCAAGGCATCAGCCATCTGATTCTCATCCCGGGGGACATGATACAGCTTCACCTTCTTGAAGAACGTCAGTATTCTTCTGGTGTAATCTCTGTAAGGAATCAAATGCGGCTGATTAGTATTCCAATCTCCGTTGACCTGATTAATCACTATAGCAGAATCTCCATAAATGTCAAGCGTTTTGATCCTCAGATTGATGGCTTCTTCTATCCCCATGATACAAGCCTCATACTCAGCCTCGTTGTTGGTGACGTTAAAAGTCAGCCTGGCAGAAAAAGGTATATGAGCACCTTTAGGATTAATAAGCACTGCCCGAACACCGTTGCCATTCATATTCACAGCCCCATCAAACATCAGTGTCCACTTGTCATCAGGATCCGGTCCTTCCTCGACAAGAGGCTCTTCACAATCTTTCATCTTCAAATACATGATATCTTCATCAGGGAATTCAAACATCATCGGCTGATAATCATCAATCGGTTGCTCGGCAAGGTAGTCTGACAGAATACTACCTTTGATGGCCTTCTGCGATGTGTACTGAATATCATATTCTGTTAAGATCATCTGGCAACGGGCAACACGTCCGGTGAGAGCCGGCTTCTCAAAGATGTATTTCACTGGATCCATCTTAGAAATCAACAAAGTGGTATGGTTCAACATATACTGCCTCAGTCGGCGAGCAGCCCAGGCCAAAGCACAGCAAGTTTTCTCGAGCTGCGAATATTTGATTTCATAGTCGGTAAACTTTTTGCTAAGGTAGTATATGGCAAAGTGTCTAGTTATAGCATGCAAAATTTCATGAGCATTGGATCGAAGACCAGCATTTCACAAAAGATATGGCAAAGCAAGGTCAAGCAAGCATACATGTTCAAGTACCCTAGCACCAAAACATATTCAGCCATGCACAAATTTGGAAATTATGTTCATAAAATAATAGACAAACAAAGGATCAAGTAGCAAAAAATTGGAGGTGAATTGATGCATTTTTCAATTTATTATGATTTTATGAAGTTGGAGAAATTAATAAAAATGAAAGAAAACACATAGCTTAGCATATGGAGGGAAAGGATGAAAATATGAAATGAATTTTGAAAACCAGCGCTCAGCAGGGATCGAACCCTGTACAAATTCAAATTGAGCGCCCCAGCACAAAACCCTAACCAGAGAGGGGTCGACGCAAGGACAGCTATGGTCGATTCAAAAAAACACAGCCAGAACCTCGGGTCAGAGCAAGACCAGCTACGGTCGACTCAAAGCTGTCGAGCGGTCGACGCAACATTGTTGTATGGTCGACGCATAGCTGAAGATCTTCATCTTCTTCATGAAGAAGAAGATGAACAGTGCGTGAGCTTCAACGTTTTTCCAGAATTTTTTTCAGAACTCAAAAACAAATACATCAAACAAATCCTCATGACATGTAGGTTATAGATCAAGCAATATTTCATGTTAATTCATCATGATTCATGCAAAACGAAGCAAAATCAAATTAACATTCAAGACTTCAGTTAAGCATATCTCTCTGAATAATGCATCAAATCACACGAAATTTAGATCAGAAACACCAGGAGAACAAGATCTACCAGAATATATACATGAATTTAAGAATTAAGAGATTCGAAAACTGAACCTCTTGAAGAGCAGTTCTTGATTTTGCACGATCCACAACTTTTAAGTATCCAAATCCACTCTACAATGCTTGAAATGATGTTTGGTGAAGAAAAGGAAGCTTGCACACGTGTAGATCTAGCTCAAAACAGAAACTCCATTTTCATCTTCATGAACTTCCACCACTTGATTCTTGCACGAATTCACCAATTCAACACTTGATCTGCACAGAATCAAGACTAGGCAACAAGTATATGAAGTAAAATTGCAAGGTTCTTTGAAAAAAAATTGAGTTATGAATGAGAGAAAAATTTGAAGTGAGAGAGAAATTTGGATCTAGAAAATGTGAAAAATGATTAACCTCCTTCAATTATGTTAGGGTTAGAGTATATATATGCTTTACTAATCACCTTGCTAATCCATGTTTAATTTGGTTAATGAAAATAAGGTGTTTTGCAAAAATCAAAATTTGCATGGTGCATGTAGTAATTACACGTGAACAGTACCACACCCTTCATCAAAGTCACTTAAAATGATCTTTTAAACACAATGGCAATGGTAGAAAATCCATACAATGCACCATTTTTGAATTTTGCAGTTTCCCTCCAAAAAAGGCATGGATATGCAAGTGATTATGTGATGAGATTTTATGTAATGTGATGCATGATTTGGAAATTAGAAGTCAAAAGGAGAATATTGCAAAAAGAACCACTCATTTTGGAGCTTTGAATCAAAAGATATGGCCATTTGAAGTCCCATGCATATTTGGCAATGATTTGAGCATATATCCTCAACCACACGTTAGAAATCCATGATCTTGGACATTTTGGAAATGGGAGGGAAAGATCTTCAACTTTCATGTTGGATAAAATTTCGTTTGAAGCTTTCTTGATGATGTAATCTGAAGTTGAAGTTGGTCCAAAACCTTTCCATTTTTGGAAAGTTCAAATTACAGGTCACCTGCTATTTTGGGAAAGTTTTGATCTGACCTCAAATTCTTCAATGTTGATGTTTGAAATGTCAAATGAGACTTGTTCCCACATGAATGAGGCATCTCTAACCATCTCCCACCTTCAAATCCACAGTTGCACTGACAGTTGACTTCTGTTGACTTTTTAGGGTTTCAGATGAATTGCACATAGACTGATGAGCCTTGAGCTTTCAACACTTGGCCAAATCACTTCAAAATGATCCCTGGGTCACATGAACTCATTGTGCCAACCCTAGGGCTTTGATCTCATGGAAAATGCTCTTGTTGCCTTGCACAGTTGAATCTTCTAACCAGTCTTGCCTGATGACTTGATGGACTATGCAATGAACAATGCAATGTTAATGACCTAAAATGAAAATGTATATACAAATGGGAGGTACAAATTTGAGGTGCTACAATATGTTCATCTTAGTCGATGATGGATATTATTCCCTCTGAGTCTATCCTTGATATGTTCACTTTAACCAGTGATGGGTATTCTCTTGCTTTGGTATTCTGCCAGTAACCGATAGTTGTAAATCCTATTTGATATTTTCCCCGACAGGTTTTCCTTATTGGTTCTATGTGTTGGCATCAATTTTGGTAAAACCTAGAGTTTTCACAAGTTGTCACAAGTGTTGTCTTGACATGAGATATCAGTTTCCTACAGGGTGTTTAAATATGGTTGTGTAGGATTTAGCTGAGATGTCAGACCCGATGTCAAGACATGTGTATACAAAACATTGAGTCTGAATATTATGTACTTTGTGATTGCACTTTTCATGCTAATTTGTGTGTGATTGATGTGGAGATTGAACACGTCATTCAAGCAGTAATTAAAACCAGATTTATTTATTTTCCAATAAGATATGATCAGTTGTTAAGAAGATACGAAAGGAAAATAGATTTAGGGTTTTATGATGTCCAATCCCATTCAAAAGCTTCTATTTAAAGGGCATGGAAAACCTGGTTTTAACACACAAGAAAACAAACGAAATAGTGAGATAGGATAAGGGTTTTAGTCTTGTGTGAGCTTGTGTATTGTGAGCCATTCATTCATCCTATTGATGATTGAATAGGACTGACTTTTGTGTTATAATTTGTCCACTCTAAGCTTTGAAGCATGAGTGTGTGTTTACTTGGTTGAAGCTTTTAAGCAAGATCAAGTATGTGTTCTTGAAGAGTGTCTTCGTTCTTTGTAATATTTGTTTTTACATCACTGTTGTGATTGAGGGGGAGTGAGTAGGGTCTCTTATCTAAGAGTTCTTAGATAGAAGTCACACGGGTAGAGATTAGGTGAAAAGACTATAACTTGAAGTTGTTTACTGTGAGTCTTTGAACTAATTTTGTTTAGTGGATTTCTTTCCTGGCTTGGTAGCCCCCAGAGGTAGGTGAGTTTGCACCGAACTGGGTTAATAATTGCTTGTGTCACTTGTACTATTGTTCTTTATCTTTTATCATGTTTATATTGTTCAGATATTATTGTCGTGACATTACCTTCGACATCTCATATATGATACCTGAATTTCAATTGGTAGCAGAGCAGGCATCTTACTCTGGTTCTGGGTGAGATCTTGGGACGTTACTTTTTGGTACTATGGATAAAGACAGAGGATCTGTTCACAGACCACCAATTCTAGATGGATCTAACTATGACTACTGGAAACCTTGAATGGTAGCCTTCCTGAAATCTTTGGATAATAAGGCTTGGAAGGTTGTTCTAACAGGCTGGGAACATCCCGTTATTACTAAGGAAGGAGAAGTTACAAGTGATAAGAAGGCTGAGGAACAATGGACCAAGGAGGGGGATGAACTAGCCCTTGGAAACCCTAAAGAATTGAATGCTATATTCAATGGGGTTGATAAGAACATCTTCAGACTGGTGAACAATTGTGAGGTGGCTAAAGATGCTTGGAATATTCTCAAAACCACTCATGAAGGTACCTCTAGAGTAAAGATGTCTATATTGCAGTTGCTTACTACCAAGTTTGAAAATTTGAGGATGAAAGAAGATGAAAATATTCATGACTTTCATATGAATATCCTTGAAATTGCTAATGCCTCAGGCGCCCTAGGTGAGAAGATGTCAGATGAAAAACTAGTGAGGAAAATCCTCAGGTCACATCCCAAGAGATTTGCCATGAAGATGACAGCCATAGAAGAATCTCAAGACATCTGCAATATGATAATGGATGAGCTAATTGGATCCCTCCAAACATTTGAGTTGGGAATGATTGATGGATCTGAAAAGAAAGTCAAAAGCATAGCCTTCATGTCAAAGACTGAAGAGAAAGAGGAAGAAAGTGGTCAAGATACTGATGAAGATCTGGCAAATGATGTAGCATTACTGGGGAGACAGTTCAACAAACTCCTGAAAAAGATGGATGTAAGGTCAAAGTCTAATGTCAAGAATAACTTATTTGACATCAGTAGGTCCAATGATGCTGGAAGAAGTACAAAATCTGATGAAAAGTCCAAACAAGGAAAAGGAGTTCAATGCCATGAATGTGATGGGTATGGACACATTAGAGCTGAATGTGGGACCTACCTCAAGAAACAGAAGAAGATTCTTGTTGCTACTTGGTCTGATGAAAGTGAAACAAAAGGAGAGTCTATCAATCTTATGACTGCCTTGACTGGAAGATGGGGTTCTGATGAAGACTCAAGTGATGATGAAGTAATCTTTGATGAGTTAGCCACTACCTACAGAAAGTTGTGTTACAAAAGTGAAGAAGTGTGTCAACAAGTGGAAAATCAGAAGAAATTGATAACACAACTAGAGGATGAGAAGACATAACACTTGGAAAGAATCTCTAAGTTGAATATTGAAGTCGTGTTCTTGAACTCCAAACTGGATGAGATGACAAAGTATGTCAGAATGTTAAATAGTGGATCTGACACCTTAGAAAAATGGCAGGAGACAAGTCTGGCATTGGGTTCAATGAATCCACTCCTGAGTATAGTCACACTGGTAGCAAACCAAAGATGTCACATCATGTGTCACAACATCCTAAGGAAAGACAACATAAAGGAAAACACCAAAGATGGAGGTGTCATTACTGTGGAAAATTTGGCCATATAAAACCATTCTGCTTTAAGTTTTATGGCTATCTTAGTCCTTCTCATCATCAACCTAGACCCAAACACCATATCTCTGTCAACAGAAAACAGTGGGTTCCTAGTACTGGTGCTACTAACTTGATAGCTCACACTTCCTTTAGAGTTTCAGGCAAAGAAGACTGGTATTTTAACAGTGGATGCTCCAGACACATGACTGGAAGCAAAAACCTGCTAATTGACCTTCATCCTCATGCCACTATCTATGTAACCTTTGGTTATGGAGCAAAGGGTGAAATCAAGGGGATTGGAAAGCTAAATTGCCATGGAGTCCCTAACCTTGATAATGTGCTACTTGTTAAAGGACTGACTGCAAACCTAATCAGCATCACTCAACTGTGTGACCAAGGTCTAAATGTAAACTTCACAAAAACTGAATGTCTGATTACTAATAAAAAAAATCAAGTGATCATGAAAGGAGTCAGGTCTAAGGACAACTGCTATATGTGGAGTTCTCAAGAAACTGGTTATTCATCAATGTGTACTCTAGCCAAAGAAGAAAAAGTGAAACTATGGCATCAAAAATTGGGCCATCTGCATCTTAAAGGAATGAAGAGGATTATATCTATTGAAGCTGTCAGTGGAATCCCAAAATTAAAGATTGATGAAGGAAGAGTTTGTGGGGAGTGTCAGATTGGAAAGCAGACAAAGATGTCACATCAGAAGATCAAACATGACACCACATCCAGAGTGCTGGAACTTCTCCACATGGACTTGATAGGACCTATGCAGGTGGAAAGTCTTGGTGGGAAAAAGTATGCTTATGTGGTGGTGGATGACTTCTCCAGATACACTTGGGTAAATTTTATAAGGGAAAAATCTAATGTATTTGAGGTATTCAAAGATCTTTGCCTAAGACTTCAAAGAGAAAAAGAAAGTCAGGTTATCAGAATCAGAAGTGATCATGGGAAAGAATTTGAGAATAGTAAATTTGTTGGATTTTGTTCATCTGAAGGAATTAGTCATGAGTTCTCATCACTCATTACCCCTCAGCAAAATGGTGTGGTAGAAATAAAACATAAAACTCTCCAAGAATCTGCCAGAGCTATTATTCATGCTAAGAAGTTGCCCTACCACTTCTGGGCTAAAGCTATGAACATAGCCTGCTATGTTCACAACAGAGTAACCTTGAAGAAAGGGACTCCAACTACTTTATATGAAGTCTGGAAAGGAAGAAGACCTACTGTCAAATACTTCTGTGTGTTTGGTACTAAATGTTATATCCTGACTGATCATGAACAAAGAAGAAAGATGGATCCCAAGAGTGATGAAGGAATATTTCTGGGTTACTCAACAAACAGCAGAGCATTTAGGGTCTTTAATTCCAGAACAAAAGTAATGATGGAATCTACCAATGTTGCTGTTGATGATCAACAGACTGATGTCACAGACGATGTTGAGACATCTCTAAATGATGCCCCGGCTGATTCCTAGGAAAAAGTAATGAGAGTGAACTCACTCAAGTTGAACCTGAAGCTGATAAAATTAATAAGGGACCCTCCATCAGAATTCAGAAGGATCATCCAAAAGATCTCATTATAGGAGACACAGATAAAGGGGTCACCACTAGATCAAGGGAAGTGATCTCACATGGCTATTTTGTGTCCAAGATTGAGCCCAAAAATGTCAAAGAAGCCTTAACTGATGAATTTTGGATCAATGCCATGCAGGAAGAGTTAGGCCAATTCAAGAGAAATGAAGTATGGGAATTGGTTTCAAGACCTGAAGGAGTAAATGTTATTGGAACAAAGTGGGTTTACAAGAATAAATCTGATGAACAAGGGGTGGTTACTAAAAATAAAGCAAGATTGGTAGCACAAGGATACACTCAAGTTGAAGGAGTTGACTTTGATGAAACATTTGCCTCTGTAGCTCGCCTGGAGTCCATTAGACTACTGCTCGGAGTAGCATGTATTCTGAAGTTTAAACTGTTCCAAATGGATGTAAAAAGTGCCTTCTTGAATGGTTACTTAAATGAGGAAGTGTATGTTGAACAACCTAAAGGGTTTATAGACCCAAATCTTCCAAAGCATGTGTATAAGCTGGGGAAAGTCCTATATGGTTTGAAACAAGCTCTTAGGGCTTGGTATGATAGACTCACAGTGTTTCTCATTGACAATGGATATGGGAAGGGAGGCATTGATAAGACCTTATTTGTCAAAAATGAAGGAGGAAAACTCATGGTGGATCAGATATATGTGGATGATATTGTGCTTGGTGGGATGTCAAATAAGATGGTGGAACATTTTGTTAAACAAATGCAGTCTGAATTTGAAATGAGCCTTGTTGGAGAACTGACCTATTTTCTTGGGCTACAAGTCAAGCAGATGGAAGATTCTATCTTTCTATCTCAAAGCAAATATGCCAAAAATATTGTCAAGAAGTTTGGCATGGAGAATGCAAGTCACAAAAGGACACATGTGTCGCATTACGCGAAAAATCGGCGGGAAACAAGAACAACAGAGCCGCCACCGTGCGTTATTTATCCCAAAAGAGGGAAAGGAAACACTCAGAGTAAACCTGGAAAAAGCATGGTCTCGCGACCAAAGAGAATGGGATCGGGAGTCGGTTATGCGAAGGGAAGGTATTAGCACCCCTACGCATCCGTCGTACTCGACGGGATCCACGCACAATAGGAAAGAATAATGGTTGCTAAAACACTGCTCACACACACACACTAGCTGAAAGAGACACAAGAAAACAGACTGAAACTGACTCGGCAGGACATCGCGTCCTTGGCCTACTTAGTCTATCAAGCATAGACATCAGAGTCTAAGTAGTTCGGACTGGGGAAACGACACATGCTCGCTAGGATATCGCATCCTATGCATACGTATCTCCTTTGGACGAAGGAGAATTAGAGCATCCGTAGCTCGGCTAACACGCACACGAACAAACACAGGCAAAGGCAAACGTGGAGCCTGAATGCCAATCACTGGACTTACATCAGCATCCGAACCAAAACACACACAAACACTGGAACCCGAATGCCACTCGATGGACTTACATCAGCTTCCAAGCACACAACAAGACAAAACAAAGACACAGGCGCCCGGAGAGATCTGCTCATCTCCTGCCTACGTACCTCATCGGGTATGAGGATCAGGGCGACGTAGTTCCCCTACACAGGGACACAAGACTAGCCTGACCAGATAACAGAGGGAGACACAACTAGGGAGACTAACTCGAGCCTAGATGTTATCATGCAAGATTGTCCCTAAGTTAAGGTTTCTAGCTAACTTGCACAGGAAGCAAGCCTATCCTATTCAACACAAACAGTAAATCAAGCATTTACAAGTAGCACACACTATATGCACACAAAAGGGGCTCAATCAAGGGGTAAGACTGCAAGAGCTAGTCATCTGTACAGGGGTGGTGTTAGCTCTTAACCTTGCCATTGAGGGGCTAAGGTGAAGCTGATGAGAGGAGAGTGAAGATAAGACTTCACAGCTCTTATCCCTGGTCAGGGAGAGCTTCAGACAAAGGAGCGTGGGTTCAGAAAGGAGGAACCCTTCTACACTCAAGACTCTGACACAACTGTACATTGTACAAGATCTTGGGTTATTGTCCTCAATGCGTCAACACAGTGGTGTGAGCAGAGGGACGACTCAACAGAATAGCGGGAGATAGATTGCATATCTCTTATATCCGCCAATTGCCTCATAGAGGTCTTTACCTGCTTGGGGACAAAAGTAAACAATCACAAACATTGCCTCTTAAGGAGGACTTCAGACAGGTGCCTGGCCAAGTAACAGGCCAGGTCTTCCAGACTACATGGAGACAAGAATGTTATACCTCAGTGCAAATTGCTTATCAAGCAAAGCAAAGCAATATTAGCAACTAACGTACCTGAAATCAATCAAATACAATCAGTATACCAATCACAGAATTAAACAGCAAATGGTTCACAATTAGTTATACACAGACAAACACAATCCAATGCACCAAAGTGCAAGCAACTCAAAGGAGCCAAGCATCCTACAACATAAACCAATTTAGTTTACAATATCAAATGACATCCCAATCAAATGTGAATCCACTTCCTTAAGGTATTTTGCTTCTTAACCTGAAAATCACATTCAAACATGAGATACAAGACCACTAGGACAAGCCTAGGGTCAAAAGGAAGTAAAAAAGTCAAAACAGCAAGTGAAACATGATCAAAATCAAGATAAATCAATTAAAAAGAGAATCCAATTAGTCTCACATCAAAACTATGCACCAAATTCATTTCATGCACAATTTAAGTCAAACTAGGCAATTATGAGCCATATATGAGCAAACAGAATGGTCATACTCAAACAAATACCTAAACAGCTCAATAAATTCCACCAAAATTCCAGCCTAAACAGGACACATTCAATGAGCTACACATCAATTTTCATGCCATTTGGACAAGAGGAAGTAAGTCAATGAAAATCATAAAATCAACAGAAATCCAAGCAAGCTCATACATGGTAGCAAAATAAGAATCAACTTCAATCAAATGCAAAACAGTGAGAACAACTAAGAAATGAATGGGACCAAAGCCAAAGTGAACTCAAACATGTTATGAATCACTCCATCAAATTTCACATTCATATGATATGGTATGAGCATTTCACATAGCATTTAAGGCAATCACTCAAGCAAAACCCTAAAATGTCTAAACAGCAAGCAAAAATCCCAATCAAATAGGAAATGGTTCAATAATTCCTACAAAAAATCATGGTGAAACTAGACATATGCAAAGTATCACATGCAAAAATTGGGAGCATTTGGCAAAGCATAGGCTTAGAAACAAAATTCATGAATACAGCATAACATAGTGTGACACACATTGTCACACTCAACTTAATCACATCATATCTCTCTAACCATAAATCCAAAATTCACAAACTATACATCAAAATCACCAGCAATGAGTCAAGAACAAGTCTATAAAATTTCATGCATTTTGGCTGAGGCATCAATATTTCATGATCAATGTGGTGAAACATACACAAAATGCATACATGAACAAGATCAATAGGCAAAGTCAAAAATTCACCAAGCACAACTTTGACTATCATGCCTAAAAAAAACTAGACGAAATTTGGGATCCAACACAAAAATTCCCATTCAATTTGGATTAGAATTGGGTTTATTATGATTTTTTGAAGTTTATTGAAATGATGAAATATGTATTTAAGTTTTTTAATTGAATTAATTAAGTCTGATGGCAAACTTGTAAATATTGAAGCCCTGGCCCAAAACGCTGCGCATAACTTAATGTGGTGGCGCGCTTTGATTCGCTCGGCTTGGAGGGAAACATGATTTGAAAATGGCAAGGCACAAAAGCGGATCAAACACACGCGTTTTCCAGAATTTCTTGGAGCTTCGTCGTGTTCGTCATCTCCAGAATCCATCACGAACAAATTGGCACGAAAATGGACAAGTGGCGTATGGTTGGAACCGTCTGAGTACGTACATCAATAATATACAAATGAAATCTCCTAATTCCTACTGTATTGGACGGATCGAGCAAGAAAAGGTTTGACATCAAAAGTTCAAATCACGATCTCTCTCTCAAATCTTAATGATTTTTAATTCTACAACTTGCAACGTGATCTATGAGCTACACTCTACAAGAACCACATCATGATTTGGATAATAGTGAGAATCGAATTCCAACCTTTAATGGTAGCAGCTGTGGATTTCGCGCGTTTCCAGGTGTAAAAGCATGAAACAGATGACGCTTGGTGCTACAGAAGGTGTGTGGAATGATTTGCTTAGCTCGATCGTGCTCCAAGTTGATGATTCTTCAAACTGCCATGATCTTGTTCTTGCTTCAACAGCTGCGGTTTCTTGATGCCATGGCCATGGTTCGATGAAAACAGATCCACGATAGCATTCCTGGATGATGATTATCACAATAGAAAACACAAAGGATCAAGCAATTCAAAGAAAAGTTGAAAAAAATGTGATGAACTTTTGAGAGAATTTGAGGTTTTTGGAGAATTTTTGGAACTGGATCTGAGAATTGTGATTATGATCACGAGAAACAGTTATGATTAAGACTATATACCAATGCCTAATCCAAAAATTAATCATGATTAGCAAAATTAGGATGATTAGTACAAAGTGCATTTCATGTGTTAGGTCCAATATGCCCTTTTTCAAATTAAGCCACTATGACAGCAAAAACCAGATCACACAAGTTCTAAATGGCATATGTGATGTGTTGGAAAAAGTCTCATGTGCAAATTCAATGTATTTCTCAAAATCACCTTTCCATGCCAAAATGCAAATGTGTTCACTTAAAAAATGCCATTTTGCTATGAGAGTTTTTGATGAAATTTGCTTATGCACCATGAAATATCATATGAAATGTGGTTTGCTCAAAGAAAAATCAACCAAATTGGCCATTCCATGTGAAAGTTATGCCACTTTGATTTTGGGCATTTTCTGAAAATGAATGGACCATATCTTGCCAACCACACATGGGAATTTCAAGTTCTTGGACTTTTTGGAATGGTGAGATCAAGATCTTCAACTTTCATGTTGGACAAAATTCCATTTGAAGCATGTATGATGAAGTAATTTTGAGGAGAAAAACTTTCCATTTTGGGCAGTTGAAATTACAGGTCACCTGCCATTTTAGGAAACTTCTTGTCTGACTTTATTTTCTTCAACCTTGATCTTTGGTATGTCAAATGAGACTTGTATGGACATGAATGAAGCCTTTCAAACCATCTCACACCTTCAAATCCATAAAATCAGGCACAGTTGACCACAGTTGACTCTTTATGGTTTCAGCTGAAATTCAGCTTGACTGTTGAGCTTTGATCAACCAATCTTGGGCCAAACCACTTCAAAATGATCCTTAGACCATATGAACTTGATAAACCAACCCTAAGGCTTTGTCTTAATGGAAATGGCACATGCTTGCTTGTTTGACCTGATTCTCCTGATCAATTTGACCTAATTTGTCAGCTGAACTTGCACTTGGGCAAATGGCTATGCAATGCTATGCAATGGACTTTTTTATGCTAATGACCTTATGATGAAAATGTATGTACACAAGGTAGGTGCAAATTTGAGGTGCTACAGCTGCCCCTATTCAATCAACTGGGAACCCAAATGGATGAGGGCAACGGCTGTCAGACTTTCAGGGTAAACAGGGATTGAATACCAAGAACCGTAGAATTTGCACAATGCTGGGAATCACCAACGGAAACGTACACCGGGATCTGATATTTGTTACTGGGAATTTGATTTTCTGATTCTTTTTCTTCTCAAAGGTACAACCACCTCCAGACATCTCAAGACGATGAATGGGAACAGAAATCACAGCTAGATGCCAACGGACAACTAGGAAAAACTCGACGTTTACCAAGACCAACGGAGAGGTAACCAGACATCAACGGACGACGGATGAAATGGGAAAAATACAACCACATGTCAGCGGACATAGTGGGAAAAACTCAACGTTTACCGAAACCAACGGAGAGGTAACTCTACTAGAGGACGACCAGGAAAAACTCGACGTTTACCAAGACCAACGGAGAGGTAACCAGACATCAACGGACGACGGATGAACTGGGAAGACTCGACCAGACGTCATCGGACGAAAGGGAGAAGCTCGACGTTTATCGACACCAACGGAGAAGGAGAAAGCCACTTCATGAGAAAAAGGCACCACAATCAGAAACCGAATAGGACGTCTACTGGGGATTCTGGCTGGGAATCAACCAGACATTAATGAATGACTGGGAACAGGGTATACAATCAGACGCCAACGGACGAATGAGAAAAACTCAACGTTTATCGAAACCAACGGAGAGGTAAATCCGCATGGGGAAGGGTACAACTAGACGTCATAGGACGAATAGGAAAAACTCGACGTTTATCGACACCAACGGAGAGGAGGAACTCTGAGGGGAATCATCTAGATATCAACGAATAACTAGGAAAAACTCGACGTTTACCAAGACCAACGGAGAGCTAAGTCCATCATCGATGAATGACTGGAAGGATTGGGAAGGAGATACAACTAGTTATCAACGGATAACTAGGAAAAACTCGACGTTTATCGACACCAACGGAGAGGAGGTTCAACTAGGGACGACCCTGGAGGGAAAGATATCAACTACACGCCAACGGACGCGTAGGAAAAACTCGACGTTTATCGACACCAACGGAGAGGAGGACTCTTCTGGGGAGAGTGAACACAACCAAATCATCAACGAATGATCGGGAAAAACTCGACGTTTATCGACACCAACAGAGAGGAGGAATCTACTTCACTAGGGAAGGAGGACGACGTGACGAACATCGAAATATGATGTTTACAGACACCAAAGAAGACCATACACTTACGCATGACTGGGAAATCACCGAAAGATGGTGTTTACCGACACCAAAGAAGACCAGACACTTACGCATGACTGGGAAAGCACCGAAAGATGGTGTTCACCGACACCAAAGAAACAACACACGCGGGTGCTGACGGGATACTGACATTTACAAGATGACAGGGCAAGGCTAAACACTTGCAGGGGCCTCGCTGGGGAGAAACAGGCTTTCCTTTCACCAACGGATGAGGAAATAAACCTCTGTGGGGATTGTCAACATCAACAGTTGACTGGAGCCACTATCGCACACATGCTGTACAGGTTGAACAAATATCCGCTTCTGCCGGGGATACGGTCTGATGGGGTTTCTAACACATGAATGCATATGTTTGAATTTTTCTATGGCGTAATGCTCCCTCTTGAATGGAAATGCTACGCGATTTAGCTGATGCAATGATCACTACATGCAAAATGCACAATGAACTCTGGCTGGGGAGCCAAATGATCAGATACTCCGACTCAGCGGGGAGACTCTTATTGGGGAATGCCTTGCGGAAAAAGCAACAACTTCTCACTCATGCCGGAGAAAACAATACTGTGGCCGGGAACAGGATAAACTCCGCTGGGGAACATCCTTCACAATCCAAATCCACTCGGGGACTCTGCTCGGGAAGCAAACAACACTCCGCTGGGGAAGTAGATCAGGCAACTCTTCGGGGATACTCGCCAGGGAGTAACAAGACATCTTTACCAGGGAATGATAAAGCGACTTCGCTGGAGAAGATTCCACCAAACCTCAAGTAGGCCACACTCTGCTACGGGGAATAACTGCTACTCCACTGGGGACGACCCACACAACCCACAAGTTGGAATAAACTCAGCTGGGGATGCAACTCTGCTACGGGAACCCGCCCAATCCACTGGTGGGATAATTCTGCTGGAGGAATATTTCATTAAAACCCGCTCCACTCGGGGACTTGCTGAGGAAAAACCCACACCTTCCTGATGAGGAGAACAACTCTGGTGGGGATGACAACACATCCTATCACGCTGGAGATAAATTTCCACAACCCTGTTGGGGAGAAGCACTCACGGCCATGCTGGGGATACCAACATCACAAACCCGACTGCTGGGAAACAACATCTTCATGACAAACTCCGCTGGGGAAACCCTCCTGAGGGATAACATCTACCAGGTACTCAGCGGGGATCTTAGCTGAGGAAATCTGCAAACACTGGCCTGCCGAGGATAGGCCATCTTTAAATCTGCTGAGGAAAGAAGGTACCATCCACAGACACCTCTGCGGGGGAAAACAACTCTGCTAGATATCAAACTCGCTCTGAGAAGGACCTGCTGGGGAAAAGCTCATAGATGTCGACCTGCAATACAACAAAACACAATGCCCCGGGGTATACATGGACAAGATACACTCAAGTATCCTCAACATTCAAAATGATTTTCAAATGTTTTATCCTTCTGCAAGTTATTGTTAAGCCTTCATGTTTCATTATATGCAATGTTTATCAAAAATTCGGACGTTTTTGCAAACAAAACAGTAAAAATAAAAACAAGAGAGCTATTTATCTGAATAACGACTTTTATTGATTGAAAACGTGCCTGAAAAGGCAAATACATTGGGAAGCAATTCCTAGAAAGAGGAAATTACGCACAAAAGGAAAATAAACTATCCTAATGGCAATGTGAATACGGCATCCACTATTTCCCAATTCTGTTATAACTCACAGATCATCAGTTTTCCTCCCAACTTTCTTGCTTTCTGAGAAGAACTACTGGACCGATTACATCTTCCGAGATGGCAGCCGAATGAAGCGCGATGAAGTACAAATAACTCAGACTGTAGTCTTCGCTTTAATCCCTCTTTTGGTTGGATCGCCCTTTCGGGTTTTCAATCCACCGGGATACCCATTTTTGCCTAAGCCGCCCTCGCGGGTTTTCGACTTACCGGGTGTACAAATTCTTTTCATTTTATCCCTAATTTTTGCCCGAACCTTTTCCTTCTGTTTTTTGGTTCGCCGGGATGCCCTTTTTCTGCCTGGACTCTTTTATTCTTTTTGTCCAGCGGGTCAATTTATGCGAAGTATTTTTTGACTACATCTGAGTTAACAGGGGACAGAAAATCTTCACCATCCATAGTTGTAAGCATCAAGGCTCCGCCGGAGAAGACCTTCTTCACAACATATGGACCTTCATAATTAGGAGTCCACTTGCCCCTGTTATCTGTACCGGGAGGAAGGATCCTCTTCAGAACTACATCACCAGTCTGAAATATCCGAGGACGCACCTTCTGATCAAAGGCTCGCTTCATCCTTCTCTGATATAACTGCCTGTGGCACACCGCTGCTACCCGTCTCTCTTCGATAAGGCTCAACTCATTAAACCTTGTCCGAATCCACTCGGCTTCGTCCAGCTTGACATCCAACAATACCCTCAGAGAAGGGATCTCCACTTCAACTGGTAGGACTGCTTCCATACCATACACAAGGGAGTAGGGGGTTGCCCCGGTCGACGTACGTACTGAGGTACGGTACCCATGCAAAGCTAAGGGCAGCATCTCATGCCAATCCTTGTACGTAACGACCATCTTCTGCACAATCTTCTTGATATTCTTGTTTGCCGCCTCTACAACACCATTCATCTTTGGTCTGTAAGGAGAAGAATTGTGATGTTCGATCTTGAAATCTTTACAAAGTTCTTTCATCATCTTGTTATTGAGGTTCGAACCATTGTCAGTGATGATTCTCTCAGGAACTCCATAACGACAGATGATTTCTTTCTTGATGAACCGGGCAACCACTTGTTTGGTAACATTAGCATAGGAAGTTGCTTCCACCCACTTGGTGAAGTAGTCAATCGCAACTAGGATGAAGCGATGTCCATTCGAAGCAGTAGGCTCAATCTTCCCAATCATGTCAATGCCCCACATGGCAAACGGCCAAGGCGAGTTCATGACATTCAACGGGCTTGGTGGTACATGCACCTTATCAGCATAAATTTGACACTTATGGCACTTCCGAGCATACTTGAAGCAATCAGACTCCATAGTCATCCAGTAATAACCGGCTCTCAACAGTTTTTTCGACATTGCATGACCACCAGCATGGGTACCAAACGAACCTTCATGCACCTCTTGCATCAACATGTCTGCTTCGTGTCTATCCACGCATCTGAGCAAGACCATGTCAAAATTCCTTTTATACAACACGTCATCCTGATTCAAATAAAAGCTTCCAGCTAGCCTTCTCAGGGTCTTCTTGTCATTCTTCGACGCACCTTCAGGATACTCCTGAGTCTTGAGGAAGTTCTTGATGTCATAATACCACGGCTTCTCATCAATCGCAACAGACTCGGCTGCAAACACATACGCAGGCCTCTCGAGTCGATTCACCGCAACGTGTGGCACATGATTCCACCAATGAACTTTTATCATGGAAGATAAAGTAGCCAAAGCATCCGCCATTTGATTCTCATCCCGGGGGACATGATACAACTTCACCTTCTTGAAGAACGTCAGTATTCTTCTGGTGTAATCTCTATACGGAATCAGATGCGGCTGGTTCGTATTCCAATCTCCATTGACCTGATTGATCACTAGAGCCGAATCTCCAAAAATGTCAAGGGTTTTGATTCTCAAATCAATGGCTTCTTCTACCCCCATGATACAAGCCTCATACTCAGCTTCATTGTTGGTGACGTCAAAAGTCAATCTGGCAGAAAAGGGTATATGAGCACCTTTCGGATTGATCAGCACTGCACCAACACCATTACCATTCACATTAACAGCCCCATCAAACATCAATGTCCACTTGTCATCAGGATCCGGTCCTTCCTCGACAAGAGGTTCTTCACAATCCTTCATCTTAAGATACATGATGTCTTCATCAGGGAATTCAAACATCATAGGCTGATAGTCGTCAATCGGTTGTTCGGCGAGATAATCTGACAAAACACTACCCTTGATAGCCTTCTGCGACGTGTACTGGATATCATACTCTGTTAAGATCATCTGCCAACGGGCAACACGTCCAGTGAGAGCCGGCTTCTCAAAGATGTATTTCACCGGATCCATCTTAGAAATCAATAAGGTAGTATGGTTCAGCATATACTGCCTCAGTCGGCGAGCAGCCCAGGCCAAAGCACAGCAAGTTTTCTCGAGCAGTGAATATCTTGTTTCACAGTCGGTAAACTTTTTGCTCAGGTAGTATATGGCATGCTCTTTTCGACCAGACTCGTCATGCTGTCCCAGTACACAACCCATCGAAGTCTCGGTAACTGACAGGTACATTATCAGTGGTCTCCCTGGAACTGGAGGGATCAGGATTGGAGGTTTCTGTAAATACTCTTTTATCTTGTCGAAAGCTTTCTAACAGTCATCATTCCACTTGATTGCCTGATTCTTTCTGAGCAATTTGAATATTGGTTCACACGTGGCAGTTAGGTGAGATACAAACCTTGCAATGTAATTCAATCTCCCTAAAAACCCACGAACCTGCTTCTCTGTTTTCGGTTCAGGCATCTCCTGAATAGCTTTGACTTTCGCTGGATCAACCTCAATCCCTTTCTCACTGACAATGAAGCCTAACAGCTTCCCTGATCTCACACCAAACGTACACTTGTTTGGATTCAGCCTCAGTTTGAACTTGACCAATCTGTCAAACAGCTTTTGCAAGTTAACCAGGTGCTCCTCTTCTGTCTGCGACTTCGCAATCATGTCATCCACGTACACTTCAATCTCTTTGTGCATCATGTCATGAAAGAGAGTCGTCATTGCCCTCTGATAGGTAGCACCGGCATTCTTCAGCCCAAATGGCATCACCTTATAGCAGAACGTGCCCCAAGGTGTGATGAATGTTGTCTTTTCCATGTCCTCTGGCGCCATCTTGATTTGATTATAGCCCGAGAAACCGTCCATGAAAGAGAATACCGAGGATTGAGCCGTATTATCCACCAATACATCAATGTGAGGTAATGGGAAATCATCTTTCGGACTCGCCCTATTCAGATCCCGGTAATCGACACACATTCTGACTTTGCCATCCTTCTTCGGCACGGGAACGATGTTGGCTACCCACGGTGGGTAAGTTGTTACTGAGAAGAAACCCGCATCGAACTGCTTCTGAACCTCTTCCTTGATCTTGACAGCCATATCGGGACTCATTCTACGAAGCTTCTGCTTGACCGAAGGACAATCATCTCTGAGAGGTAGTCTATGAACCACAATATCAGTATTCAGCCCAGGCATATCCTGATAGGACCAGGCGAATATCTCCATGTACTCTCTCAGCATCTCAATGAACCTGCTCTTGATCTCTGGTCTCAAAGCAGCCCCGATCTTGATATCCCTTCTGGCGTCATCAGTACCAAGATTAACAATCTCCAACTCTTCCTGATGAGGTTGGATGACCCTTTCCTCTTGCTTCAACAATCTAGCCAATTCTTTCGGGAGTTCACTGTCTTCATCACTCTCCTCTTCGGCTTGGTAGATGGGATTTTCGAAATCATACTGAGCCATAACAGATTTGTTCATAGTGGATGCCATAAGGTCACTTCTGCATGTTAATGCTTCGTTTTAGAAAAAGAGTTCAAGAAAGTCACAAAAAAACAAAAACATTGCCATTTTTATTTTTTTTGAAAAATGAAAAACAAAAATAGAAAGACAGGGATCATAAAATTGTTTGCAAAACGTCCTTTATTAATGATAAAAATTGTAAACATGAGGCCCTACAATGAACCACTACGTCTTGGGCAGAACGTAGGGTTGTGTGCAGAATGAAAAAACAAAAGAAAATTACTCTGTATGAAGAGTAACTTGGACTATATCCTCCGCCGTCCAGTTGTTGATCACTTCCCCTGGTGCACTCGGGCGGACCCAGCAGTTGAGATCACAATCACTGTCAACGTCTTCACCCTCAGTAGCAAAGACATCACCATGAAACATCAGCCCAGCGCTGGTAAAGGTACTAGGACCTGCTGCACCCTGCTCTGCTCGGAGAGGCTCATAACCAATGCCAAACTTGTCCTCCTTGACAGGCAAGTCCACCATCTGGCCCCAGCCTTCAGCCTTACCGGAATCAACAACCTCCTTAGCCTGCTTGTAAGAAGTAATTGAAGCACTTGGCTTCCTCTGCTCAGCATAGGCTACCTTCTCGAGAGTCACCGTCTCGAACGCCTGGCATAAAGTCTCATGGATCTCGCCATCCACCTCGACATATTTGAACGAGGACAAATGACTCACCAGAATGTCCTCTTCGCCACACACGGTCACAATCTGACCATTCCAGACGTACTTGAGGTTATGATGGAGAGTCGACGAGACCGCCCCTGCTGCATGAATCCATGGACGTCCCAGAAGACAACTGTAAGCAGGCTGGATGTCCATGACATAGAAGACGATGTCAAACTCCTCAGGACCTATCTTTACAGGCAAAGTGACTTCACCAAAGATAGAACGCTTGGATCCATCAAATGCCCTCACGATCAAGTCACTAGGAGTGAGAACAACCCCTTCAATAGAGATCTTCTTCAAGATTTGCTTCGGCAGCACATTCAACGAAGATCCGGTGTCGACCAGCACATGTGACAGCACAGCCCCCTTGCATTCCATGGTGATGTGCAAGGCCTTGTTATGATTGCGACCCTCGGGTGTCAAATCGAGATCTGTAAACCCCACGCTGTGTCGGGTACTCACGTTAGCAATTACACCCTCAAGCTGATTGACAGAAATCTCCTGAGGTACATACGCCATATTTAACATCTTCAACAAGGCGTCTCTATGTGCCTCAGAGCACAACAGCAGGGAAAGGATAGAGATCTTGGAGGGAGTTTGATTGAGTTGATCCACAATCTTGTAGTCACTCTTCTTGATGATACGCATGAACTCCTCCACGTCCTTTTCAAACGAGCCACCAAGCACATTCATTTGAGCAGGCGTCTCATCAACTATGGCTTGTTTGCCCTTAGCTCTAGTAGATGCCTCAGCATTGGCATCCCTCAACGATTGAGGCGCAAACAGCCGACCACTGCGAGTAAAGCCTCCTGGTCCGCCCACATTGTCCACAGCTGGACTCACAACCGCAGGAGCTTTACTGACAGGCACACCAATTGTCACGGGCGCTTGATTTGAAGGCTTGACCCTGTTCTCAGCCCTTCTATTGCTTCGGTAAGCATTGTCGTACCTCCAAGGCACAGCATTACTATTCACGGTCCTTCTTACCGGAGCAACGATTGTTGTCGGAGTGTTGGTAACTGGTGCAGATATGGTAACTGGATTACCACTCGTTGTAGGTGCCCGTCCTTCAGACGGTTTGAAGAATATCGTGACGGTAGATACTGCCCCACGATTTCTGTTGTCAGCCCTACCGAACTGGACACAGCCCTCATCAATCAATCTTTGTATACCAGCCCTCAACAGTTCACAACCATTCTCAGCCTCTGCACAGCCCAAACAGTCTTCATCACAGCCCGGATGCATACCGCTACTTAACAGACGGCCCTTTACCACAAGCAGAGAGGTCTGAATCTCTTCAATCCGGACAACCAGATCTTCAACCTCATTATCAACACAGTTTACCCGGTGAGCACCATGCGCGGGCATAGGATTATTCACAACGTTGGGCACTGGAGAGAAATTGATCGCCTTGGAATCGATCAGATCCTGGACTTTATGCTGAAAAGCCCGGCACTTCTCAATATTATGCCCTGGTGCCCCAGAATGGAAATCGCATCGGACATTTGCATCATACCCTGGTGGCAGAACAGTTGGCGGAGCCATCGTTCTCAACTCAACGAACCCTAATCTGAGCAACTCAGGCAGTAGCTCAGCGTAGGTCATGGGCAGTGGATCAAAACGTCTATCAGGTTGCAGCCTCTGCCTCGGCTGATAAGGACGTTGCTGCTGTTGTTGTTGTTGTTGTCTCGGTTGTTGCGGAGGTTGACGTTGTTGGGGTGCAGGGATGGTCACTGCAGCAACCTGTCTATACTGATTCTGATTTCTGCTCGGCCCTCGGCGGTGCTGAACAGCGTTGGTTTCACCTTCTCTACAGCGAGGTGCCCCAGAGAAAGGTTTCTTGGATGAAGAGGAACCCACATCATTAATCTTCCCGGCCTTGATTAAACTCTCGGTCCTTTCACCGCAGATTACAACATCAGAGAAGCTTCCAAATGGGCAACTCCCCATTCGGTCCATGAAGACACCCTGAAGTGTGCCGATGAACATATCTGTCAACTCCCTTTCCAGCATAGGGGGTTGAACTCTGGCAGCAAGTTCACGCCACCTCTGGGCGTATTCTTTGAAGCTTTCGTTGTTCTTCTGGCACAGACTCTGCAGCTGAGTCCGGCTCGGTGCCATATCCATGTTGTGTTTGTATTGTCTGAGAAAAGCTTCTCCCAGATCCCTCCAACATCGGATAGAATCTCGTTTGAGCTCCATGTACTAATCCAAAGATGCCCCAGATAGGCTATCTTGGAAAAAGTACATCCACATCTTCTCGTCATCTGTATATGCCGAGATCTTCCGGTAATAGGCCTGCACGTGAGTGCGAGGGCAAGAAGTACCGTTGTACTTGTCGAAGGTAGGCGTTTTGAATTTATGGGGGATTCTCAGACCTTCAACCAACCCCAGATTAGTGACATCGAACCCGAGAGAGTTCTGGCATTCCATCGCCCTTATTTTTTCAGCCAGGGCATCGACCTTACGATCCCTATCCTCCATTCTGGCAAAGTCACCATCATCCTCACTCGGCATTGAGAACATGTCCTCTTGTCTGTCAACAAGAGGAGCTGGGTGACGCACCGGAGCCCTGGTAGCTCTAGTATTGACCTCTGCAGCAAGTGGGTGACCATCAACTCTTATCCCCCTGAGTTCTTCTCCCGTAGCATAGCCATGAGCGGGAGCAGCAGCAACATTAACAGTTTCAAAACCAGGTGGAGCAACAGGTGAACCACGGTTAGACGCCTGAATAACCGTCTCTTGCCTCTGAACCAAAGCACGGAGCTCCTCCTGACCTTGAGCAACCCCTTGCATCATCGTCATAAATTGGGCCATGTTCGCCCTCATCTCAGCTAATTCAGTCTGAACCTGATCCATGCTTCTGCGCTGATTAAGTCTTGTAGAATACCGGTGAGGTCGCTGATCCGCTATCCTGCCTGACACAGGAACCAGAGTGAGAAGTCGGCACGAGAACACCTATTATGCAAATGATATGGGTATGATGCTAATGCATATGATGCACATGAAATGATCATTCCTCGGGCATTCAAAGAGCCTGATTCGTCTCAAGAAATGACAACCTGCCACACCACACAAGCAACAGGGAGATACAGAACAACATACAACTGAGCAATAATTACAGAATGAAGCCAAAAATCTCATGTATAAATGAGCAACTGGATCACACAACAAAGATCCAAATATCCAACAAAGTACAACAAAGGAATCCCACCCAACAAGCCTGGGGGTGATTCACAACATAAACATCAGAAAGTACAAGCTAAGACAAGTTACTTCCAGAAATGAGCGTCTTCAAGTAGTGACACTGGTCTATCAACAGTTCACACTCTGAACATTCTGGCAAGGGAGTGATCTTCTCCTTCAACTGTCTTCTAAGCTCGACAACCTCTGCCCCAAGCTGGGTCTCTGATACAAGTCTCTGGTCGACTTCCTTCTTCAACTGGATATCTTTGTCTCTGAGTTGCTTCTCCAAGTCTCTGATCTTCTTCAAATAACTGGCTTCAACTCTCTGCAATCTCAAACACTCTCTGTGCTCTGCATCTAGCAAGTTCTCCATCTCTGAATAAGATCTCTTCTTGCTCCTCACACCACCAACACCTGCATTTTGAACATCTCTGAGTTGATGAGTCAAATTCAGCCTATCAGCTTTGGCTTGATACAACTCCATTTGGGCATCTTGCTCTTTCTCTTTCAGACGGCGATTCTCCATCAAAGCTTGCTTGTACTGCTCAACAGGCACAGTTTCAGCAAGAATCAAGGGTGGTTGCACTTGCAACGGATTCATCCTATCATAGGGCAACAGCAAAGTTTCCACTCTCTTCTTCACCCAATCGGTGTAATCAGGCATAGCAATGGCAAACTTCTTCCCTAAGACAGATCCATCTCTGACGCTAATGGACTTCCAAGCTCTCCCAATCTGCTCCAATCTAACAGGGTCAGCTTTCTTCTCAAAATACACACTCTCAGCGATCTCAGCTTCAAGTGGCCTTCCACTCATCATGAACCCTAACTGGCGAAGAGAAAGAATTGGGTTGTAATTGATGCAACCCTTGGTCCCCACGAGTGGCACGTTCCGGAATTCCCCACAACTCATAATGACATCCCGCACATCCATCCGGTAAGACTGCCATCTGATATCATATGAAGTGAGAGACATCACTCTCTGAGTCCACCTATAAGTGCTCTGAACGTCAACAAACGGTCCGCTGACTGGCAGGAGAGACATATACCATCTGAGCAAAAGTGGGAGACAGCATCTGATAGCTCCACCCTTACCATGCCTACTGTGAATAGCGTAGTAAGTGTCAGCTAGCAGAGTAGGAACTGGATTCCCTCCCATGAAGATACTGACTGCAGCATAGTCAATAAAATTGGGCATACTCGGAAACAGGACGATGCCATAGATCATAACAGCAAGCTGGGCATAAAAAGCTTCCCAATTTCCCTTCTCTGCTTTCCCTCTAGCAACTCTCAGCAGAAACTTCAAAGGCAGCCCAACTGTATCCCCATTAGTCTTCCAACTATCACTGATATCTCTGATGCTCAGATGGAGAGCCCTAGCAATAACCCTGAAGTCAACCTCCTTCGGTACGTCCAAGAAAGGAATCTGATGTTGAGTAGGGACACCCAACAGGATGGAGTACTCCTCGAGAGTAGGCGCCAACTGATAGTCCTGGAAAGTGAAACATCTAAGCTCCGGGTCATAGAACTGAAGAAGAGTCTGCAACGGCACTGGATCGACTGCCATCTTCACCAAAGTCAACAGATCCCCATACTGGTCACTGAACCCCTTCAGATGATCACTGGTCACGAAACTGCTCAACTCAATCAGAGATGTCAAAGGCTCACGGTGAAAGCTATAAGAACAGGTCTTCCGCTTCGGCTCTGGGACTGTTGCCATCTCTATCAAGGAATCAAGCTCTGGAATGTACCTGAGAAATGATATGCATGCAAGGATTAGTTCTTTCTTTTTTTCCTTTTTTTCATTTTTCTTCAATTTCTTTTTCATTGCATTTCTTTTGAAAAATAAACATGCTATGATGCACATGATGCAGACACGACTGGCAAGCTGTGCATCTCTGAACACAGGATCGAAGCTCCGGCTCGAACTCTGATCACAATCATCTGAAACCCAAAGTCAACTGGTCAACTGTAATCTGAACCCAATCTGAGAAACTGAGTCACCAACAGGAGCACACTGAGTCACCAACTAGTCACCAACCGGTCACCAACAGTCACCATCTGTACCTGTTAAAGTGATCATTCCCCCCCACTCACGGGTGTCATCTAGGCCAGGGTAAGGTCGAAAGAAACGCAGCATAAATAACCTTTCGCAGAATACTATCATATACACACCTGAAGTATGTAACGATAATATCCTACCAGGGTCTGAACTGCTCGTGATATCAATGTTCCGCTAAGTGGCGCATACCACCCGCTTCCCATGAATCACTCTATTCCTAGGTTTCCTAGATTGCACTCATAGCCTGGGTATTGGGCCTTTTACCTCGAGTAATTCCCACCCCCAATCAGAGAAAACACAACCAGCACAGCAGATGAAAATGAATGAATGCAAACATTAATGTGTAACACCTCAAAATTTGCCCTCCTCTCTTGGGACTAGCATAACATATTGCATATCTTTTTTTAGGTCATTAGGCATTGCATATTGCATATCATGTGGTTACATTGTGCAAGCCATCCTCTCAAGTCTTGATCAGAAGAAAGGAGGTCATGTGCAAGCTATGGTTTCATTGGACTGGTCATTAATCATCTGAGGATGTGGAGGTCCAAATTAGGGTTTTGTGGTTCTCAAGGAGATTGGTCTTTATCTTGGTTTAAATGATACATCATCATCATCATGGTCTTGATATCATCCAAGAAGATTCAGAAGATTGATCAGATACCTTGAGATTAGGGTTTTGACCACTAGTCAACCCTAATCAGTTGCATTGGGCCAATCAGGGCGTGGCTAGGAGATGGGGTCTATGATGGATATGGGGATCATTTCATGTTTGTATTGAGCTTATTGAGGCTAGGGTTTCATCATTGAGCCATTTCATCAGAGGATTGGGGCTCAGATTGATCAGTGCATGGCCAAATTCATCTATTAGTTGAAAAGTCAACTGTGGTCAACTGTGCTTGATTTTATGGATTTGGAGGTGGGAGAGAGTTGGATACACTTCATTCATGTTGGAACAAGTGTTATTTGACATGTCAAAGCTCAAGAGTGAAGAAAATAAAGTCAGAACAAAAATTGCCAAAAATAGAAAGTGACTTGTAATGGAAGTTTCCAAAAATGGAAAGTTTTTCACCACAAAATTACATGTCCAAGGAAGCTTCAAATGAAAATTTGTTCAACCTGAAAGTTGTAGATCTTGTTCTCACCTTTCCAAAAAGTCCAAGAACTTGAAATTCCCCTGCATGGTTGGCAAGTTATGGTCCATTCAATTTCAAAAAAGACCCATAATCAAAGTGGCATAACTTTCACATGGAGTGTCCAAAATGAGTGATCTTTTTATGAGCAAACTCCATTTAACATGTACTTTCATGGTGCATAATCAAAATTCATCAAAAATGGTCAATGCAAAAGGTCAATTTTCAAGTGCACTAATTAAAATCCAAGGGCAAAATGGTCCAACTTGAGAAATACTTGGAATTTTGGAATGGGAGTTTTTGCAACACCTCACATATGCCAATTAGAGATGGTTTGAATTGTCATAAGTGTTCAAGGTCCAATATCTGGCTAGGTCACTTTTGAACTTCACTTGAAAATGCAAAATTTGGCATGACATAGTGAAAATGAATATTACAAGGCCAATTGCCATGGGATCAAAGCCAACACATCACAAATGATATTTGGAAGATGTCTGAGCTGTCATACAGCTGTCATGAGCCCTTATGTGAAATACCAATTTTGCCCTTGCATTGAAAATTCCACATTAAGCTAATCAAGTGCATTTTTGGTTAATTGGTGATTAGAAGGTGATTAAGCAAGAGTATAAAGCCTTAATTGTAACAGAATTGCACACACAAATCACAATTCACAAGAATCTAACTAAATTTCCCTCCAAATTCACAAAAACTCTTCAATCTTCATCAAGCATTTTTCAACTTTTCTCCATCAAATCTCAATCAATTTGCACGATTCTTTCTGGATTCATCTCCTACAAGCTTCAATCTCCAACTGTTTTGACAAATCAAGGCCAAGAACCTCAAGATCAAGGACTGTCCAAAGCTTATGCATTAATGGCATTTTGAGAATTCTTCCAATTGAAGCAACCTCGAGCCAAGGATCTTCCTCCAATCATCTTCCTATACCTGGACACGCATCTGTTTTGGAAAATTACATCCAGAAACATCGAATTCAAGCACTGCTTCATACCTAAGGTGCATTTTTGAATCTCACCGTTTCTTAAATTATTACATGCGTTTTGTAGTTCATTCATCATAGATCAACATGCAATTCGTAGTTTTTGATTTGGTTAATTATTAAGAGAGATATCATGCTTTGAATGTTTGAATGTGAAACTTTAATCGTTCGATCCGTGATGTGTGGTTAGAATTAGGAGAAAATAGTTGCATATCTTGAATCCTTGTGGAAAGACGGTTCCAACGGTTATAAGCTTGTTGCGTTTGGGTGATGTTTGTTCATGAGCGAAAGCTGGAAATTTTCTGAAGTTCTTATGAAGAACACGTTGGAACAGTGCTTTTGATCCGAAATTTCATGGCCTTGGTTCAAAATCGTGTTTGCCGCGCCTTTTAACCAGTAGGAACGCGCCATTACATCTGTTCCAGACGGCGTCGTTTTGCTCAGTAGCATTAGTATTACGCTTTTGCCATTGCATTATTTAATTTAATTATTATTTCATTTGTTTTTTCAATTTTTGTTACATGAACTTAGAAAATTAGTAACTCACTCATTTTTCATCCAAATTTTGTGAGATTTTTTGCATAATTCTCATGATGATGTGTAGAATTTGATTATGATTTTTGTGAATTTTTTGCATGTGTAGAAAAATAAAATGCTTAGGGATTGTTTGATGTGTCACATTTTTGTACACTTTGCCATATCTATCATGAAATGCTCATACTTGCAAATAAATGGATGAAAATTTTTGTGTTTATTCTGAACATGTTGATGGTGATTTTCATGTAGAGTTTGTGAATTTTGGATGCTTGGTTGATTAGATATGAATTTTTGGATTAAGGTGTGACAATTTGTGTCACACCAAGCTAGGCCATTTTCTGATTTTATTTAAAATGCCTAGAGATGTTGATTTGAGCTGAAATTTTGTGTGGATGATCATTGATATGTTAAGATAACATGTGAATTTTGCTGGAATTTTTGGTTGCATTTTCAAATTGATTGATAATTTTCTTCTCTGTATGCTCATTTGGTAACCTTGTGTGACACATGTTGGCATTTTGCTTGTGAAATTCTCATAGTGTATTGGATGAAGATGAAATTTGGTGGGAGCATTGTAGACACATTATAGGACATCATGGTTTTTATCCCATTCATTTCTAATATGTTGTCACTGTTTTATGATTTATGGAGGATGATGCTTATGTGGATGCCTTGGTTTGGCTTGAATAATTGTGTCTGGATTTCTTGATTTTCATTGACCTACTTTCTTTTGTCCAATTGAGCTGAAAATTGACATGCCATACGTTGAATATGTCCTGTTTAGGTGTGAATTTTTGTGGAATTAATTGAATGGTTTTGGTATGCTTTTGAGTGAAATAGTTCTTTTTGGTCTTTTGGTGTTGCAAATTGCATGATTGATGTTAAATTGTGCATGAAATGATAATGGTGAATGGTATGAGCATGGGACCAATTGCATTTGCTTTTGAATTGTTTTAATGTGATTTTGGTTGAATATTACTTGTTGTTTAGAATTTTTTATCCCTTTTGGACCCTAGGCTTGGCCTAGTGGTCTTGTTTCTCACATTTGGTGTGGATTTTCAGGATGAAATGCACAATGCTTAAGGAGATTGCTTCAAGGCAATTTGAATTGAGTTTGGTTGATGTTTATCCACTAACATGTTTTTATGTTGTAGGGATTGGTGCTTGAGCTTGGGCTTATAGCTTGCACTTATGTGCATTAACTTATGTTGTCTGTATAGATTGACTTTTGCTGTTTATTGTTGGTTTGTCTGAGTACTGATGATACTTGATTGATTTCAGGTACATTAAGTTGCTTACAGTTCTTTAAGAACTTGCTTGCTGCTGCTTGGTTTTTAAACCACTTGAGGTAGGACTTCTATTCTCCATGTAGTCTGGAAGACCTGGCCTGTTACTTGGCCAGGCAACTGTCTGAAGTCCTCCTTAAGAGGCGATGTTTGTGGTTGTTTACATTTGTGCCCAAGCAGGTAAAGACCTCTATGAGGCAATTGGCGGATCATAGGGATATGCAATCTATCCCCCGCTATTCTGTTTGAGTCGTCCCTCTGCTCACACGGCTGTGTGTTGATGCATTGGGACACAAACCCAAGATCTCGTGCTGTTGCACAATCGAGTCAGAGTCTTTGAGCGTAGAAGGGTCCCTCCATTCTGGACCCACGCTCCTTTGTCTGAAGCTCTCCCTGGTCAGGGATAAGAGCTGTGAAGTCTAATCTTCACTCACCTTTCATCTGCTTCACCTTAGCCCCGCAATGGCAAGGTTAAGAGCGAATACTACCCATGTACAGATGACTTGCTTCGGCAGTCAAACCCATTGTTTGAGCCTCACTTGACTGCTTATAGTGTGTGCTATGTGAATATTTGCTTGAAATGCTTGTTTTGATCTGTTGATGCTTGTATGCTTGCTTTCTTCCTGGATAGGATTAGCTTGCAGTTGTGCAAGTAGGTAGAAACCTCAACGTAGGGCAATGATGCATGACAACACTAGGCTCGAGTACAGCTCCCTGGTAGTGTGTCTTCCCTTGGTTTCTGGCTAGATTTTCTTTCCCTTTCGGGGGAACTACATCGCCCTGATCCTCGTTCCAGACGAGGTATGTAGGCAGGAGACCGCATGAGGTCTCTCCGGGCACTTTTTTTCCTTTTTGCGTGTGTTTGCTTGTTATCTGCTTGTGTGTCAGGATATGGACGTAAGCCCAGCGATTGGCTGTACGTATCCTGATTGTGTTTGTTTGGTTCGGAAGCTGACGTAATTCCATCGAGTGGTTGTCGGGTTCCCTGTTTGCCTGTGGGTGTGTGTGTCTTGTTTGGCGTGCGTGAGCCGAACTACGGCAGCTCTGATTCTCGTTCCAGACGAGATACGTAGGCATAGGATGCGACGTCCTATCGAGCTCTCTTCCCCTTAACCCCACCTGTGTTGTCTTCGGTGCGTGTGTGTGTGGTGTTTTAGCAACCTTTTCTTTTCTTAGAGCGTGGATCCCGTCGAGTACGACGAACGTGAGGGGTGCTAATACCTTCCCCTTGCGTAACCGACTCCCTTACCCTTTCTCTTTGGTCGCGAGACCATTTCCTTTCCAGGTTTCTCTGAGCGTTTCCTTTCCCTATCTTGGGATAAATAACGCGCAGTGGCGGCTCTGTGTTGTTTTTGTTTTAGCCCGCCGGTTGTTTTTTCGCGGATGCGACATAATGCACACAATAAATGCAAACAATAAATGCACATATATACAATGAATGCAATAAATAAACACAGCACAAAGCAACCAAAACCCTAACCTAGAGAACGCTAGGAGAGACTCGCTTAGGGAAGATGGACCAGCAAGAGGTCAACTTCCTATGTCCCCAGTGGAGTCGCCAGCTGTCGCATTATGCGAAAAACCGGCGGGAAACAAGAACAACAGAGCCGCCACCGTGCGTTATTTATCCCAAAAGAGGGAAAGGAAATGCTCAGAGTAAACCTGGAAAAAGCATGGTCTCGCGACCAAAGAGAATGGGATCGGGAGTCGGTCATGCGAAGGGAAGGTATTAGCACCCCTACGCATCCGTCGTACTCGACGGGATCCACGCACAATAGGAAAGAATAATGGTTGCTAAAACACTGCTCACACACACACACACTGGCTGAAAGAGACACAAGAAAACAGACTGAAACTGACTCGGCAGGACATCGCGTCCTGGGCCTACTTAGTCTATCAGGCATAGACATCAGAGTCTAAGTAGTTCGGACTGGGGAAACGACACATGCTCGCTAGGATATCGCATCCTATGCATACGTATCTCCTTTGGACGAAGGAGAATCAGAGCATCCGTAGCTCGGCTAACACGCACACGAACAAACACAGGCAAAGGCAAACGTGGAGCCTGAATGCCAATCACTGGACTTACATCAGCATCCGAACCAAAACACATACAAACACTGGAACCCGAATGCCACTCGATGGACTTACATCAGCTTCCAAGCACACAACAAGACAAAACAAAGACACAGGCGCCCGGAGAGATCTGCTCATCTCCTGCCTACGTACCTCATCGGGTATGAGGATCAGGGCGACGTAGTTCCCCTACGCAGGGACACAAGACTAGCCTGACCAGATAACAGAGGGAGACACAACTAGGGAGACTAACTCGAGCCTAGATGTTATCATGCAAGATTGTCCCTAAGTTAAGGTTTCTAGCTAACTTGCACAGGAAGCAAGCCTATCCTATTCAACACAAACAGTAAATTAAGCATTTACAAGTAGCACACACTATATGCACACAAAAGGGGCTCAATCAAGGGGTAAGACTGCAAGAGCTAGTCATCTGTACAGGGGTGGTGTTAGCTCTTAACCTTGCCATTGAGGGGCTAAGGTGAAGCTGATGAGAGGAGAGTGAAGATAACACTTCACAGCTCTTATCCCTGGTCAGGGAGAGCTTCAGACAAAGGAGCGTGGGTTCAGAAAGGAGGAACCCTTCTACACTCAAGACTCTGACACAACTGTACGTTGTACAAGATCTTGGGTTATTGTCCTCAATGCGTCAACACAGTGGTGTGAGCAGAGGGACGACTCAACAGAATAGCGGGAGATAGATTGCATATCTCTTATATCCTCCAATTGCCTCATAGAGGTCTTTACCTGCTTGGGGACAAAAGTAAACAATCACAAACATTGCCTCTTAAGGAGGACTTCAGACAGGTGCCTGGCCAAGTAACAGGCCAGGTCTTCCAGACTACATGGAGACAAGAATGTTATACCTCAGTGCAAATTGCTTATCAAGCAAAGCAAAGCAATATTAGCAACTAACGTACCTGAAATCAATCAAATACAATCAGTATACCAATCACAGAATTAAACAGCAAATGGTTCACAATTAGTTATACACAGACAAACACAATCCAATGCACCAAAGTGCAAGCAACTCAAAGGAGCCAAGCATCCTACAACATAAACCAAGTTAGTTTACAATATCAAATGATATCCCAATCAAATGTGAATCCACTTCCTTAAGGTATTTTGCTTCTTAACCTGAAAATCACATTCAAACATGAGATACAAGACCACTAGGACAAGCCTAGGGTCAAAAGGAAGTAAAAAAGTCAAAACAGCAAGTGAAACATGATCAAAATCAAGATAAATCAATTAAAAAGAGAATCCAATTAGTCTCACATCAAAACTATGCACCAAATTCATTTCATGCACAATTTAAGTCAAACTAGGCAATTATGAGCCATATATGAGCAAACAGAATGGTCACACTCAAACAAATACCTAAACAGCTCAATAAATTCCACAAAAATTCCAGCCTAAACAGGACACATTCGATGAGCTACACATCAATTTTCATGCCATTTGTCCAAGAGGAAGTAAGTCAATGAAAATCATAAAATCAACAGAAATCCAAGCAAGCTCATACATGGTAGCAAAATAAGAATCAACTTCAATCAAATGCAAAACAGTGAGAACAACTAAGAAATGAATGGGACCAAATCCAAAGTGAACTCAAACATGTTATTAATCACTCCATCAAATTTCACATTCATATGATATGGTATGAGCATTTCACATAGCATTTAAGGCAATCACTCAAGCAAAACCCTAAAATGTCTAAACAGCAAGCAAAAATCCCAATCAAATAAGAAATGGTTCAATAATTCCTACGAAAAATCATGGTGAAACTAGACATATGCAAGGTATCACATGCAAAAATTGGGAGCATTTGGCAAAGCATAGGCATAGAAACAAAATTCATGAATACAGCATAACATAGTGTGACACACATTGTCACACTCAACTTAATCACATCATATCTCTCTAACCATAAATCCAAAATTCACAAACTATACATCAAAATCACCAGCAATGAGTCAAGAACAAGCCTATAATGATGAAAAATTGGGTTTATTATGATTTTTTGAAGTTTATTGAAATGATGAAATATGTATTTAAGTTTTTTAATTGAATTAATTAAGTCTGATGGCAAACTTGTAAATATTGAAGCCCTGGCCCAAAACGCTGCGCATAACTTAATGTGGTGGCGCGCTTTGATTCGCTCGGCTTGGAGGGAAACATGATTTGAAAATGGCAAGGCACAAAAGCGGATCAAACACACGCGTTTTCCAGAATTTCTTGGAGCTTCGTCGTGTTCGTCATCTCCAGAATCCATCACGAACAAATTGGCACGAAAATGGACAAGTGGCGTATGGTTGGAACCGTCTGAGTACGTACATCAATAATATACAAATGAAATCTCCTAATTCCTACTGTATTGGACGGATCGAGCAAGAAAAGGTTTGACATCAAAAGTTCAAA
Organism: Lathyrus oleraceus; assembly: GCF_024323335.1. Taxonomy (NCBI): domain Eukaryota; kingdom Viridiplantae; phylum Streptophyta; class Magnoliopsida; order Fabales; family Fabaceae; genus Lathyrus; species Lathyrus oleraceus. The sequence goes on from NC_066583.1 coordinate 247,994,366, forward strand.
TCACGATCTCTCTCTCAAATCTTAATGATTTTTAATTCTACAACTTGCAACGTGATCTATGAGCTACACTCTACAAGAACCACATCATGATTTGGATAATAGTGAGAATCGAATTCCAACCTTTAATGGTAGCAGCTGTGGATTTCGCGCGTTTCCAGGTGTAAAAGCATGAAACAGATGACGCTTGGTGCTACAGAAGGTGTGTGGAATGATTTGCTTAGCTCGATCGTGCTCCAAGTTGATGATTCTTCAAACTGCCATGATCTTGTTCTTGCTTCAACAGCTGCGTTTTCTTGATGCCATGGCCATGGTTCGATGAAAACAGATCCACGATAGCATTCCTGGATGATGATTATCACAATAGAAAACACAAAGGATCAAGCAATTCAAAGAAAAGTTGAAAAAAGTGTGATGAACTTTTGAGAGAATTTGAGGTTTTTGGAGAATTTTTGGAACTGGATCTGAGAATTGTGATTATGATCACGAGAAACAGTTATGATTAAGACTATATACCAATGCCTAATCCAAAAATTAATCATGATTAGCAAAATTAGGATGATTAGTACAAAGTGCATTTCATGTGTTAGGTCCAATATGCCCTTTTTCAAATTAAGCCACTATGACAGCAAAAACCAGTTCACACAAGTTCTAAATGGCATATGTGATGTGTTGGAAAAAGTCTCATGTGCAAATTCAATGTATTTCTCAAAATCACCTTTCCATGCCAAAATGCAAATGTGTTCACTTAAAAAATGTCATTTTGCTATGAGAGTTTTTGATGAAATTTGCTTATGCACCATGAAAGATCATATGAAATGTGGTTTGCTCAAAGAAAAATCAACCAAATTGGCCATTCCATGTGAAAGTTATGCCACTTTGATTTTGGGCATTTTCTGAAAATGAATGGACCATATCTTGCCAACCACACATGGGAATTTCAAGTTCTTGGACTTTTTGGAATGGTGAGATCAAGATCTTCAACTTTCATGTTGGACAAAATTCCATTTGAAGCTTGTATGATGAAGTAATTTTGAGGAGAAAAACTTTCCATTTTGGGCAGTTGAAATTACAGGTCACCTGCCATTTTAGGAAACTTCTTGTCTGACTTTATTTTCTTCAACCTTGATCTTTGGTATGTCAAATGAGACTTGTATGGACATGAATGAAGCCTTTCAAACCATCTCACACCTTCAAATCCATAAAATCAGGCACAGTTGACCACAGTTGACCACAGTTGACTCTTTATGGTTTCAGCTGAAATTCAGCTTGACTGTTGAGCTTTGATCAACCAATCTTGGGCCAAACCACTTCAAAATGATCCTTAGACCATATGAACTTGATAAACCAACCCTAAGGCTTTGTCTCAATGGAAATGGCACATGCTTGCTTGTTTGACCTGATTCTCCTGATCAATTTGACCTAATTTGTCAGCTGAACTTGCACTTGGGCAAATGGCTATGCAATGCTATGCAATGGACTTTTTTATGCTAATGACCTAATGATGAAAATGTATGTACACAAGGTAGGTGCAAATTTGAGGTGCTACAACATGTTCCTACTCATTTGAAATTATCTAAAGATGAAAATGGTGTTAGTATAGATCAAAGTCTCTACAGAATCATGATAGGGAGTCTGCTATATCTCACAGCAAGCAGACCTGACATTGCTTTTGTTGTAGGTGTATGTGCTAGATATCAAGCTGAACCAAAAGTGAGTCACATAAACCAAGTGAAAAGGATCCTGAAATATGTCAATGGCACTAATGACTATGGGATGTTGTACACTCCTGGATTTGGATTTGTGTTGACTGGATATTGTGATGCTGATTGGGCTGGAAGTGCTGATGATAGGAAAAGCACATCAGAAGGATGCTTCTTCTTGGGGAACAACTTAATATCATGGTTTAGTAAGAAACAAAATTTTGTGTCTTTGTCCACTGTTGAAACTGAATACATAGCAGCTGGAAGTAGTTGTTCTCAACTGGTATGGATGAAACAGATGTTGACTGAATACAATGTCATGCAAGATGTCATGACATTGTACTGTGACAACCTGAGTGCTATAAATATTTCTAAGAATCCTATTCAGCACAGCAGGACAAAACATATTGATATCCGTCATCATTTTATTCGAGAACTAATGGAAGATAAAATTATAGCCCTAGAGCATGTTGCTACTGAAATGCAGTTAGCTTATATTTTTACAAAGGCCTTGGATGCAAATCAATTTGAATTTCTAAGAGGGAAATTAGGGATTTGTATTTATGAGAATTTGTAGCAATTAATTTGGAGTGGGAAAGGTAATAAAATTATTGTCTACTTACTTAAAATAAAGTGCCCCATTTATGGTAAATCATCACCTAGTATTGGAAATTCCACCTATTACCTTTTCACACGCAACCTCTTCTCAAACATTTCCAACTCCCTCAGACTTCCTCAAACTTCTCTGCTAGGGCAACTGAAACCTTTCCACAAAAACAACAAGATGTCACAACATCAAACACCATCTGGTTCACAGACTCCTAAGCCTACTCACAAGGATAGAACGCCTTCAATGGACTTTCTTGATGAAGATATTTTAGATGTGATTCCCCTGTCTGTCATTCCAGGTGAAGCTCCTGACTCAAACCATCCCATGGATGCATCTGCCACTGCATGCCCTACTCAAGGTAACAGCTCTAGTATCCCTTCTAGCTCTACTCATGCCACTAGTTCTAAGGACGACATGCATCACACTGATCGTTTCATAAGAAACCTAGTCACTAGAATCTTCAATGAAGGATATTCTGTAAAGGGAGTTTCTACTCCTCTATCAAGAAGGGACCCATCTCCTGAGGTTGGACCTCATAATGAGAAGGATGATGATTCCTCTAAATTTGAAAAGGATATGGCTGCTGAAGGTTTGTGCTCTTTAGGGCAAACTGTGTCTGGTAAGAAATTTGTGGCATCTACTACTGCCAATGCTTCACAGTCTAAGAAACATGATTCTGCAAACAAGGTGATTGACCCAGAGGATGATAGTTCGGATGATCAAGATGATAGCTTGCTTCATCACTTAAAGCCTAGTGTGGCTAAGAGGATAAAAACTAGAAAAGGTAGGTCTGTGGCTGAAATGATGTCAGCCAAAACTACTAAGAAGATACTGGTGTAGGTCCCTCAAAATCTTTGAGCAAAGTTGATGTGAAGAAGAGGAAAGTGAGAGAAATTTCTGAGTGTGATGAAGATGTTAAAGAAGATGTCCCTGACATCTCCCCTGTGAAGAGGACAATTGTTAGGAAGTCCCCTGTGAAAGTTGTTGTTGTACACTTGGACAATATCTCTTTCCATCTTGAAGATGGAGCAGCAAAATCGAAGTTTGTGATCCAAAGAAGGGTGGCTGTAGAGAGAGAGTTAGGCAAGGATGTTGTTGAGGTAAAAGAGGTCATGGACCTAATTAAAAAATTTGGATTAATGAAGACTGTGGTTGGGTTGTCTCAGTGCTATGAAGGATTGGTGAAGGAATTCGTTGTCAACATTCCTGAAGATATTGCTGGTAAAAACAACAATAAATTTTGTAAAGTGTTTGTAAGAGGGAAGTGTATCACATTTTCTCCCACTGTGATTAACAAGTGTCTAGGAAGAGGTACAAAAGGTGCATGTGAACTGGAAGCCACAGACAATGAGGTCTGTAGGGAAATTATAGCAAGACAAGTGAAGGAGTGGCCTAGTAAGAAGCATCTCCCTGTTGGGAATCTGACTGTGAAGTATGCCATATTGCACAAGACAGTGTCTGCAAATTGGGTTCCTACCAACCACATTTCCACAATTTCAAATTCCCTTGGAAGATTCATCTTTGCTGTTGGAACCAAGCTGAAATTTGATTATGGTAGATTTATGTTTGAACAAATTGTCAAACATGCTTCTACAAACGCAGTAAAGTTGCCTATAGCTTTTCCCTCAATGATTTGTGGGATTATCTTGAGCCAACACCCTGGAATTGTGAGTACAAATGACCTACCTAGTAGAAGAAAACCTCCTCTATCAGTTCACTACAAATTGTTAGAAGGTAGTCATGTCGAAGACATTGTCATGACATCTGCTGTGAAAAAACCAGCCTCAAAAGGTGGTCTTATTGTTGAGCTGAAAGAAACTTGTAAAGAATTGGATACAGGGATAAGGGTAGCAACAGCTAGGAAAGAAGCTTTGGAGGCTCTGATTGCAAGCTTGGAGCAAGCTGAAAGAGAGAATATTGGACAGGCCAAGGAAGCAGAAGCCCAAACCTCTAGTGAGAGGTCTGCAACTAAAGATGAAACAAGTGGCAATTCTGGTTCTGATGCTAATGAAGATGCAAGCTCTAGCTCCTCTGATTAGCCCTTTTTCTCCTTGCTGTGATGGATGTTTTTGTTGGCAGTTATGCTCTGCTGCTTTGATATGTATTTTTCTGGATTTTCTAGATTTTATCTCAACTTGTATAAAGTTATGTATGTTCTTGGATATGTAACACTTACCGTTCTGCTTTGACATTATGTTTGACGTTCTGTTTGTTTGACTAAATAGACATTTATTTTGTCTCTTTGGTCTCTTTTGGCCAAAAAGGGGGAGAAGTAGCTAAAGTAGTTATGCTATACTATATACAGATGATGTTGAAGATGATGTTACAGATGATGTTGGAGATAATTTGTATGATACAGATGATGTTACAGATGTATGTTGGAGATAATCTGTTTATTACAAGTGATGTTGAAGGTGTTGTTAGAGGGAGAAGTGTTCTGTCTGTGTTGAGCAAACTAGTGCAAGCTGGAGGGGGAGGTGGAGCACAAGCGCATATGTGTTTACTAGTTGCTATTTTAGCTAGTAATGTGTTTTTTATTACTTCTGCTGCTGAACTGATACTGTGATTATTCTCTTGTGAAACAAATGATCTGTTGTATATTTTAGCCAAAATTTGCCAAAGGGGGAGTTTGTTGATTCTATGTGTTGGCACCAATTTTGGTAAAACCTAGAGTTTTCACAAGTTGTCACAAATGTTGTCTTGACATGAGATATCAGTTTCCTACAGGGTGTTTAAATATGGTTGTGCAGGATTTAGCTGAGATGTCAGACCCGATGTCAAGACATGTGTATACAGAACATTCAGTCTGAATGTTATGTATTTTGTGATTGCGCTTTTCATGCTAATTTGTGTGTGATTGATGTGGAGATTGAACGCATCATTCAAGCAGTAATTAAAACCAGATTGATTTATTTTCCAATAAGATATGATCAGCTGTTAAGAAGATACGAAAGGAAAATAGATTTAGAGTTTTATGATGTCCAAGCCCATTCAAAAGCTTCTATTTAAAGGGCGTTGAAAACCTGGTTTTAACACACAAGAAAATGAACGAAATAGTGAGAGAATAAGGGTTTTAGTCTTGTGTGAGCTTGTGTATTGTGAGCCATTCATTCATCCTATTGATGATTGAATTGGACTGACTTTGGTGTTATAATTTGTCCACTCTACGCTTTGAAGCATGAGTGTGTATTTACTTGGTTGAAGCTTTTAAGAAAGATCAAGTATGTGTTCTTGAAGAGTGTCTTCGTTCTTTGTAATATTTGTTTTTACATCACTGTTGTGATTGAGGGGGAGTGAGTAGGGTCTCTTATCTAAGAGTTCTTAGATAGAATTCACACGGGTAGAGATTAGGTGAAAAGACTGTAACTTGAAGTTGTTTACTGAGAGTCTTTGAACTAATTTTGTTTAGTGGATTTCCTTCCTGGCTTGGTAGTCCCCAGATGTAGGTGAGTTTGCACCGAACTGGGTTAACAATTGCTTGTGTCACTTGTACTATTGTTCTTTATCTTTTATCCTGTTTATATTATTCAGATATTAGTGTCGTGACATTACCTTCGACATCTCATATCTGATACCAGAATTCCAGTTCTTACCCAGTAACCGGTAACGAACATACCTCATTTTCCTCAACGAGTCATCCTTGATATGTTTACCCTAACCGATAACGGATGCCTCTCTCTCAGGGTACATTATCTTCCCACCCAGTAACTGGTAGTGGATAATATACTTCTAGTACTCCTGTATTGAAGTTCATGCTTCCCCAGTTGAGTTTGAGTTCTTATTTCCATAGTGAAGTCGCTAATCCCCTGTTTGGTTCGAGTATTTCAGTTTTGTTCTGATTTACCTGCTTCCCCTGCATATTTTCCCTTTACCCCCGACCGAGTCCTTCCATTGATTTATTTTTATGGAATCCCTTTGTGTCTCCAGCAGTTTTTAAGTCGTAGTCTGGCCTATGCACAACTTTTATCCCCCAGAGTCTATGTCTCCCTAGTGAGTTTTCCTTATGGAATGCATTATGCTCCTGCGGACTTTCAGTCTCTCTGGATTCTTTTCCTTTGTGGCAATATTTTCCCCACAGAGATTCCTTTTAACATTCATATCATATGCATCATGAGGTCTCTTAGGGACCAAAATTTGTTTCTATATGTTGTTATTTAAGTCCATTCTACTGAGTCGATACGAAGATTTTAACTTGCATCTCCTTAGTTAGAATGTCCTTAAATAGGGGCAGCTGTAAGACCCCAAATTTGACCCTAAGATCCCTCATGCTATCTCATCATATGCATTAGCTTTGGGATCACATCTTGGTAGCATCCTTACCCCTCATTTACTGGGTTTACATTGGGAGAGATCACCAAGCACTTTTGATTCTATCATACTTTATTTTTCATTATTTACTAACAAAAATACCAAAAATGTGTCAATGTGTACTTTAACTCTTTTGTAGGTAGTGTGTATGCTCACCCATGCTCCATCAAGCTTATATCTAGGGTTTGAGACCCTCAATGCAAGAAGTTCAATCAAGAAATGGTTCAATTTGGATCTAAGCATCATATATGGATCCCCATGATCTTCACATGTCATTTTGATTAAGAAATTACCAAGAGTTTGTAGCTTGTTTGCCTTGGAAGCCCTAATTCATTTGGGTATCTTGTGTGACTTCCTCAGCAAGTTTCTTCAACATTTGATTAAATATTTCAAGGGATACTTCATATTACATCATGTTATTCCTATATTATCCTCCATGAGTCCCAAAAGTCAAGAGAATTTCAAGCTAGCAAGATGGTTCATGGTGGTTGACCAGAGAAAGTCAATTGGTCAAAAATGGGGTTCCCTAGACCCTATCTCCTACAATTTTTGTCATATGAAAATGCTTCAAAGAGAAACGTTACTCAAAATGTAATTCTAAACAACTTTCATCTTGAAGTCTAGATATAGTTTTTCTTGGAAAGTCATTTTTTATGGTGAACGATTATAGGTCATTTTGTCTGAACCCTAGTTTGGAGGTCAACTTCCCAAGACCATAACTTGTCAATTATTATGAGATGAAAGCCATTAAAATACCATTATCAAATTCAAGATATCTGCTTCTAATTTTATGTTTGGAGGGAATTCAAATTCAACTTTCAAATTCATGTGCCAAGAGGAAACATTATAGGTCATTTTGGGCCAATACCATTGAACAAGTGAATTTCCTCAACTTCTAAAATGCATAACTCCTTCATGACAAATCCAAATGAGGTAAAATTTGTGAACAAATTGAATAGGTTTGAAAAAGATACAACTTTGAAGAAGGAATGTTTTTCATTTGAAGTCCATAGAAAAAGTTACTCAAGGTGGAAAAAGTGAACATTTGACTTGGGACTTAGAAAATTTTCAAATATGTTTGATTTCCCAAACTTCCACCTCAACATTCATCATTATCCAAGCTTCAAATGAAAAATTGTTCAACATCAAAGTTGTTCCCCTTGATCTCACTTTTCCAAAAAGTCCAAGATTATATCATTTGTCCAAAGATTGAAGGACTTGCGTATAGGTGCAATGTGAAGTACCATTTGGAAGAATTTCATTATCCAATTCAATTCAACAATGCATGGCTTAATGCAACACCTTCAGCATGACATGGACAGGCTTTTGGACCTTTTCCAATCATTCTTTAGGCTTTTTACATGCCCATGCAAGCTCATGATGAAGGTTGCTATTTTTGAATATTTAAATGAAAGTGTGTACAAAGCAATGACATTGGCTATAAATACAAGAGAAATGAGATCAGAATTTCATCAACACCCTGCCTAAGCTTCGCTGGACTGATCCAAACCCTCATTTCCATAGAATTTCTGAAGATTTCTATTGAAATCGAGCTTGAACTTCATCTTCTGTTTGGAAGTTCAAACTCCAAAAATTCACTTCCATTTTCATCTAAATTGGCTTCTGCAAGCAAAAGGAAGAGAAAGCAAACAAATCCAAATCAAGATCAAGTGAAATTGGATCAACTCGAAGGTGATTTTTCATAAACTTCATCTCTTCGATTCTCTCTCAATTCTTCACCATTCTTTATGATTTTTGTTTGGCTGAACTCCTATCAATATAGACAACAAGATTGAGTTGCTTTGAGGTCAAATCGAAGCAACTCAATTCATGATCCTCAAAATTTAAATCCCTATATCTTTTTATATACTTGGAATTGGAGAAAATTGAGGCCAGATTCGAGCTCCTGATCATTTTTTCTTTAAATCCATGTCTTTGTTTTTTATTTTGGGGATGGTTGATGGTGGACCAGTTCAGTGAGGTCCACCGGAGAAGAAGACCGGAGCCCTAACTCCGGTGATGTGTTGTCACACCTCTTAACCACAAGATCCATTCAAAATGTTTTAATCTTAGTCCTTGGTTCTGATTACCACGCGTACAGCGCATTTGACTTGGTGCATGGCGGAACGCGCGCGTGTGACCATCAAATCTGCCACCTCAATTAATGAGGGAGATCTGATGCCCCTGATTTTCCATATTTTTTGTTTTTTCATTTAATTGTCTTACTTTGGTTAATTCATATTAATTTCATTTTTAATCCAAAAAATATGGAACTTTCACCAAAAATCTTTAAATATTTTCCTCTTTCATTTTCTGAATTAAAATATTTTTTTGGATTAATTTTGATATTTTTCATGAATTAATTATTTTTGTGCATATTTTTAATTGTTTAAAAATACTTTTGACTTTTCAAAAATCATGAAAAAATTTGTCTAAGGTCTTTTGACCTTGTTTAACCTAGGATAAATCTCTTGGCCATTTATTTGGTGTTTTGAAGAGGTTTTAGGTTTTGACCAAAATAAATTTAATTTAAATGCATTTTTAATTTGATTTTTAATTGATTAATTGTATATAAATTATGTTGAGCCATTTTTATTGACTTGTGATGTTTGACTATGTGTTTGGGCCTTAGTCAAGGTTGATTTGACTTTTGTTAAGTTAAAATCATTTGATTTATGGGATTGATGAAATGTACATTTCATCTCCCAAAACAAATGAATGATTTTAATTTGATAAAATTCCTCCCATGACCAATTTGTGTTTCTCTCATCTCCCCTCTCTATTCATTTTCAATTCCGTTATATCCCATCCCTTTCATTGACCAATGAAATCTTACAATCCTAAGGCTAATTGGTTCATCAGTAACCTTGTGTTAGATGAACCAATACAAGTATGGATGAGATAGGTCCATCCCTTTGATCTTTTTCTTTTAGTGTGTGGCATGTTTTACGAGTTTGGTTCATCTTACCAAATATCTAACATGCATTAACTCCTAAATTTTTATTGCTCGGCCTCAGATAGTTGTGACTTCTACATAAGTCCAATTACGATTGCTTAACATAGAGCTAAACTTGATCCTAACGACATAGCATTCTAGTAAGTGAGATTGTAAGTCTTCCATCTTTCATGGTATTGTGTGGAAACTTGGCCTTTTTTCCTTCCTTTGGAAGATGTCTTGGTTCAAGGATCCATGCTTGTGAATAGATGGTTGAGTGTTCTCCAAAGAATGACTTAATCAATTGAAAAGCACAACTCCACTAACATCTAATTAACTTTGACTAACACTAACTATTATTAACTTTACTTTAATTTTAAGTCATTTACTTTATGCAATTTAATTTTAAGTCATTTATCATTCATTTGTCATTTACATATCATTTAACTTGTTTATGTTTATGTCATTTTCACTTTGCTCATTTGAGTCATATATTGTGATTGTTTATACTTGTTTGTGTATTTTGCTTGTGTTTGTGGTCTTAGGACCTTAAAATACTTAATAAACAACAAAAACCCTAAAAATGTTTGTGTGGACTGTTGGGTTTGATCTAAACTTTCAGACTTAGAATTAGGCAACATTCCATATGCAAAAGGACTTAGCCAATGCCAACATTTCTGAGACCAAGTTATGTTGATTTGAGCTTTCATTTTATGCAAGTATTGGGATCCATTGGTCAGATCTTTTAAACTCTTAACTTTTAATTTTATGCTTAGGTTAGCCTCTTCATCTCCTCCCACTTCTTAAATTTCAAAATATCTCCCCCTTTTCAAAAACTTTCTTTGCTTGTGATTTTAAAACTTAGACTTTATTGCAAACTAGAAACTTTAGCCTTATGCCATTACCTTTTTTAAACTCTTTTCTTAAATCAAACTTGTAAATGAACTTAACCATATTGACTTAAAATTTCAAAAGACAAAAAGAACTAACACCCATTCAAATTTTGGGCCTCTTTTAAACTTAAATTTTGATTAAAAGCAATCCACTCATTTTGAAATTGATACCACAAACTACGAGGTTTTGATCCCTCATTTTTATGTTGGTACGTAGGCACAAGTCTGAAGGTCTTGTCAAACACAAAAATATAATCAATGAATTCTTTTCTCATCCCCACGCTTTATTTGTTGCAAACATCTTTTATACCAAAAACACATACACCTATAAAAAAGGGATCCCTAGGAGTACCTAGGACACTTTGGATGCTAACATCTTCCCTCTGTGTAACCAACCCCCTTATCTGTAATCTTTGGCATTTATTAGTTTTGATTTGAAAATTTCTTATCTTTGGGTTTTGTTCGTACTTTTCCCTTTTCCTTTGGAAACAATAAAAGCGCGGTGGCGACTCTGGTTTTATTGATGTTAAGTTTATCCATACCTTAATGGTCATGAATTTACCGCTATATGAAGGATTTTGGATTACCTGGAAGCTTCTCTCAATGGGTATCAGAGGGATGACATTCATACCTTGCTACAGTTTTATGATCGCACTTTGAGATGTTTCATATTCCCGGATTATCTGTTAGCAACTACTTTGGAAGAATACTCCAGTATCTTGGACATCCCTATCTTGCACCAAGTACCTTTTCATGCTTCCATGAAGAAACCTGATGCTACTCAAGTTGATGTTGCTCTTTATTTGAGTGAATCTGCTGTGAAGGCTAACTTTAAGAAGAATGGAAGTGTCTATGGTTATCATTTGAGTTTTTTGTTGAAAGAAGCTATTGTATGGATGATAAGAAAGATTGGAAGGCTTTCAATGTTGTTTTAGCTTGTTGTGTTTATAGGACTATGTTATTTCCTAATGAAGTGAAGTTCGTTGATAAGAATGATGTTGTTATCTTCATTAAAAGGAATCTTGTGCCAACCCTCTTAGGAGATGTTTATCATTCCCTACACTCTAGGAGTTATCAAGGGAAAGGTGGTGTTGTTCATTATTATGCGCCATTGTTATACCATTGGTTTAGAAGTCATCCCCCTTGCCAAGGTGCTTTTGTTGATTCCCAAGACACCTTGATATGGTCCCAAAGGCTGATGGGAATCACCTCCAAGGACAATGACTGGTACAAGCATAGTTTGAGCAGGCTGGAAAGTGAATAAGTGATCTTTAGCTTTGGGGAGTTTCCAAATGTGCCTATCATGGGGATGAGGGGTAGCATTAATTACAACCTAACTATTTCCCGGAGATAATTAGGGTATGCTTTGAAAGGTCCACCTAAGGATAAAGATGTGCAAGAATCCATGTTTTATGATGTGCCTGATAGTACTTGATGGATGGAAAGAGCTTCCAAAGCATGGGGAAGTATTCATCTGAAAGGAGTGACATATCTTAGGAAGAGAGATTTTGTAGACTATTCACCTTATGTTAAGTGGATTGAGGAGAGGAACAAATATCATCACTGGCCTTTCTCTCAGGAAGCTCCTTTGTGTCCACAAGAACCTGATCATCCAGATGTTGTTCCTAATGGATACTATGACCGGATTCAATCTCAGAATCTCCGACTACTTGCAAAGAATGAAGAGTTAGGGGTAAAGCTTCTTGTTGCAAGTCAAGAGAAAGCTCAATTGTCTCACAAGCTTAAGAAAGTTCAAAGAGAAATGATTGGGGTTGTGAAAGTTAAGAGGAGATTAAGCTTTGAAGATGGTAGAGGCAGCACATCTGTTTCTGTTGAAGTTCATAAGAAGGTTCTTGAAGAAGCTGAAGAGAAGATCAAGCGAAAGCGCCTAGATTATGAAGTTCTTAAAGAACCCAAAGCTGAGATGGAGAAAAGATACATACCCAAGATTGAAGAGTTAGATAAGAAACTCTGAGCTAAAGATGTCTAGTTTGAGGAGAAGACACTCAGAGGCTAGAGGTGGAGACTCAACTCAAAGGAAGCAACATTCAGTTAGGAAAAGTTGTAGAGGAGGTTGCAAGTCTCAAGGTTCAATTGGAGGGAAAAGATGATGATCTTGCACAGATTTTGCTTCTAGAATGCAATGAGTGTGAGAAGTTCATTGAGCAGTGTCAATACTTAGATGGCATGATGAAATTCTGGTGTAGTCAAAGTTCAGATGTTCTACTCCAAGTCATGACATCTGATCCAACATTGTTACTAATACGACAAGATAGCTATACAATTAACACCCAGTACTAATGTGCACACATTCACAGATGTCACGACATCTACTACTATATTACCATAGAATGGAAGAACACCCAGTTTTTTCCATCTGGTACAAAGACTCAGCAGAGATCAAACATAGCACTAACTCCTGTTGAGCCTGCACAGTTATCAGCATGATGTCTCAATAGTGATTTGAACATCACCTGTTACAGTATTACAGTTTGCTGGCCTTGTACTTGTATTTCCTAAAATAAAGGTTAAACACGTTAACCTAATTTCCACATATTAGGGTGCTAACAAATAGGCTATTTGTTAGGTTCATTAATTGTAGCTCAGTTGTTAGTTTCCTGGATTTTAGCTCAGCTGTTGGATTCCTAAAGAATAGCCTGAGATAAATACTGAAACAGAAAAACTAACCATCCTAAAATTTAGCATATGCTGTCAGGAATGAATGTCACAACATTCAATTTGATGATCAGAACATATACCACATGCTAAGTCTGTTTTGTTCCTGAAAGCAGACTGTGCTAAATGTTGTACTGTAAAAGACCAACCAGTCTATACTTCAGTATCAACTTACAGTAATAAATGTCAAGACATCCAGTTTGACATTTTCACAATGAGCCTTATGCCAGGTCTTTTATCCTCCTGAAGAACAGACTGAAATAAATACTGAATTGAAGCAGAAACACCAACCTGCCTATTATTCAGTATATGCTGCCAATGATAAATGTCAAAACATTCTGATTGACATTCAAACAGTATGCTATGTACCAGGTCTGTTATTCTCTTGATAAACAGACTGGAATACATGCTGAGTTATAACAGACAGGATTATAACGTGCAGAAGGAAAAACAAACACAGGAAATTGTTAACCCAGTTCGGTGCAACATCACCTACTTTGGGGGCATACCAAGCCAGGAAGAAGATCCACTATCAGTAGTATTAATTCAGAGTTAAACTCCCCCGTTTACAACTCTTCACTTAATCCCTACCCAATGCAATCTATACCTAGGAACTCCTAGATAGAAACCACCAGTTTCCATTCCTATCACTACAATTTCAAAGTAATGCTAAACAAATTGGACTTGCTTCACAACTTCGTTCAAGACCATAACAACTCTTACCTACAGGCTTTGAGTTACAAATAATCTCAGCTTTGAGCACTGAGAAACACACGGTACCCTTCCCACAGGTTGGAAGGTTTACCTCACACACACCCCTAATTTTTACATTGTTTGAGGCTATTTTCACCTAGGTTACAATCTGCTATTTATAACCTAAACACCCAACTGGATTTGGGCCTTAGACATCGCAGCAAGCTTCTCCTTTGCTGTTACAAAGTCAGCAGAAAACTTCTGCTACAATCAAGGTCTTCAATCTTTTAGTTCCTAAAATATCCCCATATATACCTCCATATTTTGAACCTGTATATTCTGATTGAGTCTTTAAGACCTCCACAAGGAAGTTAGGATATTCACCAAATATCCTCACTAATCCCAGAATATATGCCTGAATTAACTAATTCAGTTTTCTACACATGTGTGATGTCACAGTCACGATGTCGTGACATCGTACATGACATGTTGGTCCAGATGTTGAACTTCTTCAACCCAACATATTAAAACAACAGAGGTGATTACATTATTTGTTTTGCAAAATTAATGCCAATCCTAAGGTATTAACAATCTCCCCCTTTGGCAAATTTTAGCTAAAACAAATAAACATTACACTAGACACTACATCCCAATTTGGGTATGCACTTCCTCTCTGTCATTATCTGCACCACCACAAACACCAAAGTTGGTGTACATGAGGAAGTAGATGTACAAGAATCAGTTGCATCAAAACCCTTCCCCTCAACAGTAGAGCTTCCTGAAGAATATGTAATGCTGAGTACATAGATAATGTAACTCAGTTCACAAGACACAACTGTCCTCTTAACTCAGATCACAGGACACAAGTGGTATACCTAGTTAGTGACTTTTGTGCCTGAAACCAACTTCTGCTCGCTACCATATTTTGCTTGCTTCTGGTACATCCTCAATAAAGTGTTTCTCTCCCTCTTTTTAGCTAAACATTTATAAATGGAACCTTCGCAAAACCAGATCCAGGCGCAGTATGCCCAAATCTTAACAAATCCCATGGATTAGAGAGAATGGAATGTCACTCTATTGAGAGGAGGAGTGTTGATGCATCCTTTAAATAGACCGGCCCGTGCTTAGGAATTAACGGTAGGAATAAATGCTTGGTCAAGATTCATTAATATTTGCTGAGAAACAGTCAGAGAATCACCAACAAAATCTCAGACTATCTTTGAATACCTTTTATAGCTCTTAACTGTTTCTTTTCCGAAACAACAGTTCCAGTGCATGAAGACTATTCCATATATGCAGTCAGACACGTTGCACGCGATGTCTTAACATTCAACGCGGCTTTTGCCTGCATTCTTCATGTATTCTTCCTATCATCATTTCCTAAGACCACTTTCGTACCTCCAGTAGTAGCTTGACATCTGGCACCACTACAGCCAAAATCACAAACACCAATAGGTGGTTACTCCCCCTGTACCACACAACTGTAACACTCGGGCTTATTCTACTACACCACACTCATATTTCCTTATGACTGCACGTTTTAGAAGGAACTAACAATATTGTCCAAGGCAATGTCATGACATCCGGTCAGACATTCTTCTGCACACTCAGCCTTGAGACACACCAGATCATCCCAACAACCAACAAGGGTCCATACCTTGTTATCTGAGAACACATAGACCACAAGTTTGATGATTACTTGCAGCGAAAAGACAGAACTCCCCCTGTCATGAACAACCAACTCTCCTCTTGAAACTTGGAGATCACACATGAAAATATCCAACACCCCAAAGTTGGACCTTCACATACTTCCTGATTCAAAGAGAACTCAGACCACTTGATGAATGGAAAACATAAGACGCATCTTCATGTCTTCAAGAGCACTCCCTCTGTTCAACCTTCTTGGCTGAACACATCCACACTCTGTGTCAATCTCTCTTCTAACCAGAACAGAAAGTCACTTCACAAAATGTTCTAACATTAGTTAGGACATCCTTCACAACATAACAAAGAACACCATCTGATAATCTTCAGATATCACTGAGTCACCAGCTTGATCCAAAAGAACCCAGACATAAATTGGGACATATACATTCTCATCCCATTACAAGAGATAATCTTCCATAGATAGCTCAGACTCCTACCACAAGCTCCAAGAGATGAATAGAAAACACCTCCTTTTGTCTTCAACTTACTACTTTTCTGCTCAAAAGTAATTTGTCTCAGACTTTCCTCAAGAGTAATCAGCTGCCATATGTTGATTATCTTGATTCTTTAAACTCACTTCTGAGATGGACCAAATGCCACTGGTTGATTACCTCCTCCATGAATCCTCATATGAAAAAGTCAAATGCCACTTTTTGACCTCTCCATGTTTATCAGACTTCTCCCAAGGATATTCTGACCTTCCAAGTGAGACTTGAACTTCAAGCTACATGTTAAACAAAACTTAGATTCTCTAAGACCCGAACATGTAACATCTTCTCCATCCAGCAACTCCAAAGAACTGCAATGAGAACGATCTTTTTGAAGTACCCAATCTACAACTATGTAGCCCCTTCTATCTTAAGTTGATGTGCCACTTCACCAACTAAGATTCTGATGTTGAACCAAATGTCGCAACATTGTGTTTTAACATCTAGCTGTTGAATTCAGCTCCTTATTCTGCCACTTGAAAAAAAAACTTCCTCCCTACACAGAACAGGAGTTCAACACTCTCATAGACTTGATTGTGGAACCAAGTTTGAGTGAACAACCTCCATCCTGCAGGTTTGCAGTTAAGTCATCCAAGCTCACACCTTGATGAATCCTTGCTTCTTCTCCAAAGACATCAGACACTCTGATGCATGAGTCTTCAGAAGGGCCAGTTAGAGACTAACCCTTCAGCTATACCAAGGATTCCACTTCCTAAAGTAAGGTTGTTCCCATGATGTCAAGAATGCTGCCACTTGTTCTTAACTCCACAGTGTGCATTAGCCAATGCACCTCCTTACCTAGATCAAAAATAAACTGATCCAAGTAACCACTATCAAGACTATGATGTCTTCTTCTTCTTGTACACACCAAGGCTGGACATGTTTCTTGCCAGGAAACCTTTTCAGAGATCATATGCTTTTGCTGCCACCAAAGTGATAGATCATAAACCAATGTACTATCCTTCCTGTGATTCTGCACAGGGTCTTGAGGAAGAGATGTTCCACCATCTTTAAGAACATCAGTTATCTTGAGCTCCAAGGATAATCAATTAAATACTTGTACTTGGCACAAGTAGGCATTGATCTTAAATCCTTTCCCAATTATCCTTTCAGATACTTCCACCATAAGAATACTTTGAAAATACTCTTCATGTGTCAACATCTTCTGCTTGCAAGCACCTCAACCTTTTTGAGAATCTTTCCAGATTAGATTCACCCTTATGAATGAGAGAGATGAATCCTTCCTTGCAAATGTGTCACACAACAACCAAAACCCATGTGACACAGTTCAACCGCCAACCAGACCCTAGGTTGACCAAACGTGAGGCGCTTAACCAAAACTCCCCCTCAAATTAACAATCATGGAAACTCCACACCAATCTCCATGTATTGTACACAAATGTCTCAACATGACATACACCATCCCTACCAATAGCCACTAACTCTATGAGTTATACCTATACATACTCCAATCACACCAATCAGACTCCAGCTGACCATAAGTACTAGTGAAAATAAAACAACACCAGACAATAGTAGATATGCATTGCCAGAGCATACTACCTCAACCAACCTCTGAATCTTCATATTCTCACTCCTTGAAAGAACTGCCACTTCTGAGCGTGGTGTTTGAATAACAAGATTCATGGTCCCAATCCTCTTAAATGAAATAGTAGTCAGGTTACCCCATTATTGACTTCTAACATCCAGGGGACTTGTCTTCCAACATAACATAGTACTTCAGGGAACAACTATCCAACCCTGATCAATCTACAGGAATAAGACAAATAACAGGAATTGTACAATGTCACATCTCAACCAGCTCCACTTCTAGAGATCAGACTTCTAAAAGTGACCTTCTTGAGCATACACACAGTTGACCCTACCCTTGTCAACTTAGCACACATAGATGTCTCCTCTTCCAGGCCAGGAGTAGGTTCTAAACAAAAGTATCCCTTTGTTTGACACCTAAAAACATCTGCTCTTCAACCAGTAGGTGCATACTTGTTGAACAGCATGTTCTAACATCACACAGAACATTAGTTCCACCTCCTTGGAACAAACCCTCCTTTAAAGTCTTCAAGGTCTTCATATGCACTACCCAAGAGAGTAAAAGAATCAGTGATCAGGTGATTCTTACCATGATGAGTGGACTTGAGGAGACTCAAGTATCTTTGACATCTTCAGTAGATTATGATGAAATCTTGAATACAGCAGCCTTTCATCCACATGAGGGGAAACTACATCAGAGTTTGAGTTTTGCCAGGTATTATGCAGCGGAAGTCATAATACAACTCAACCTATGAACACACATTTCACCAGATCAGCCTCCAAGAACACACTAAGTTTGAATATGATTCAATACTAGCACAGTTGTCCCACACAAAGGCCAATTGCCAATCTCCAGATACAGGTGCCCACAGTTCCTGTCATGAATAGTCCATCCACCTACTTCAAGGGACCATTCAGGGAAATCACAGAACCTTCCACAGATTCTAACATTCGTACTAACATAACTCCTTGCAAGATACCAGAAAGTATCACCCATGGATCTCATCCAGAAACAGAACAGGATGCCTGCTCTGATACCAATTGAAATTCTGGTGTAGTCAGAGTTCAGATGTTCTACTCCAAGTCATGACATCTGATCCAACATTGTTACTAATACAGCAAGATAGCTATACAATTAACACCCAGTACTAATGTGCACACATTCACAGATGTCACGACATCTGCTACTATATTACCATAGAATGGAAGAACACCCAGTTTTGTCCATCTGGTACAAAGACTCAGCAGAGATCAAACATAGCACTAACTTCTGTTGAGCCTGCACAGTTATCAGCATGATGTCTCAATAGTGATTTGAACATCACCTATTACAGTATTACAGTTTGCTGGCCTTGTACTTGTATTTCCTAAAATAAAGGTTAAACACGTTAACCTAATTTCCACATATTAGGGTGCTAACAAATAGGCTATTTGTTAGCTTCATTAATTGTAGCTCAGTTGTTAGTTTCCTGGATTTTAGCTCAGCTGTTGGATTCCTGAAGAATAGCCTGAGATAAATACTGAAATAGAAAAACTAACCATCCTACAATTTAGCATATGCTGTCAGGAATGAATGTCACAACATTCAGTTTGATGACCAGAACATATACCACATGCTAAGTCTGTTGTGTTCCTGAAAGCAGACTGTGTTAAATGTTGTACTGTAAAAGACCAACCAGTCTATACTTCAATATTAGCTTACAGTAATAAATGTCAAGACATCTAGTTTGACATTTTCACAATGAGCCTTATGCCAGGTCTGTTATCCTCCTGAAGAACAGACGGAAATAAATACTTAACTGAAGCAGAAAAACCAACCTGCCTATTATTCAGTATATGTTGCCAATGATGAATGTCAAAACATTCTGATTGACATTCAAACAGTATGCTATGTACTAGGTCTGTTATTCTCTTGATAAACAGACTGAATTACATGCTGAGTTATAAGAGACAGGATTATAACGTGCAGAAGGAAAAACAAACACAGGAAATTGTTAACCCAGTTCGGTGCAACATCACCTACTTTGGGGCATACCAAGCCAGAAAGAAGATCCACTATCAGTAGTATTAATTCAGAGTTACACTCCCCCGTTTACAACTCTTCACTTAATCCCTACCCAATGCAATCTATACCTAGGAACTCCTAGATAGAAACCACCAGTTTCCATTCCTATCACTACAATTTTAAAGTAATGCTAAACAAATTGAACTTGCTTCACAGCTTCGTTCAAGACCATAACAACTCTTACCTACAGGCTTTGAGTTACAAATAATCTCAGCTTTAAGCACTAAGAAACACATGGTACCCTTCCCACAGGTTGGGAGGTTTACCTCACACACACCCCTAATTTTTACATTGTTTGAGGCTATTTTCACCTAGGTTACAATCTGCTATTTATAACCTAAACACCCAACTGGATTTGGGCCTTAGACATCGCAGCAAGCTTCTCCTTTGCTGTTATAAAGTCAGCAGAAAACTTCTGCTACAATCAAGGTCTTCAATCTTTTAGTTCCTAAAATATCTCCATATATATCTCCACAATTAGAACCTGTATATTCTGATTGAGTCTTTAAGACCTCCACAAGGAAGTTAGGATATTCACCAAATATCCTCACTAATCCCAGAATATATGCCTGAATTAACTAATTCAGTTTTCTACACATGTGTGATGTCACAGTCACGATGTCGTGACATCGTACATGACATGTTGGTCCAGATGTTGAACTTCTTCAACCCAACATATTAAAACAACAGAGGTGATTACATTATTTGTTTTGCAAAATTAATGCCAATCCTAAGTTATTAACACATGATTTTCCGAAAGGATGTGATAATTCAAAGTCTTGTTCTAAGGCTTTATCAAGAGGGGATAAGGAAGTTATTCAAGGAATCTAAGAGGTGGAATTTGAAGTATTTCAAGAATGGATGGCCTCTGACCTATGTAGAGTGGGAAGATTATATGTTGTGTCATCTTTTTCATGTGGTGACCACCATCAGGGTTATTGATGGGGTCTCTTTGATTTTTATGATTGCCTTTGGCTAGTTGTTTCTTTTGTATGAACTGCTTGTATTACCATTTGTTTCAATTTAATGAGTATGATGGTTGGTTTATCAGTGTTCACTATTTATCTTCTTTTCTCTTGCTTAAATAACTCGAATCGAAGTTCTAGATCCTTGGAAATATTTGAACATGTCATTTCATACATTACATGCATTCATGCATTCATATATCCTATGCATAACAGGTTTCCTGGCTGGTCTTCTTATCTTGATTTTTCTTTTCTTAGCAGAGATTGCAAATCCAACTTTCCACCAGTATTCCACTAGAAGCAACCAGTGCCATCAGATGGAGAAGATTCAGGCTTATCTTGTAGATATGAGGACTCAGATGTACACCTAAATGGCGCAGTTTATGGAGGTTATCACCAACTTGCCTCGTGGTCAAGAAGAGATGGGGGCTCTTTTTGAGATACCTTGAGTGGTTTAGAATGAGACTGAACATCCTGAGTTTATGTTTGAAGATATTTCTGTAGGTCATCCTTGTCCTAATGCCACTGTGAATTTCCCTGATTTGAACATCAATTATCAATGTGTTAATGGTTATCAGAATGTCATTCATAATCACCTGTAGGACAAGGTTCTAGAAAGTTCCCGGAGTCGTAATTCCATCTTTTGAATATTATCGTTTTATATGACTACTCGTCAACCAATAATATTCTTAAGAGAAACTCGTCCGAGTGTAGTATCGTGTAACAACTAATTCAAGTCTACACCTGAATAGCCACCACACTACGTCCTAAAAAGGCCAAGATGGGTTAAGGGTTCTAAGGTCCTCAACTTCTTGGGCTCCTAGTTCGGAAAAAATAATGTCAACTATGACTACTCGGGTGACATCAGTAATCCCAAAGGGGCCTCCACTCAGCGGGGGATCTCAAATCAACTTATTAAGGATTAACTCCACATAAGCCAAACATGACTATACCACCCTCCTATAATAAGATCTCTCAAGTCCTGGTATAGGACTTATCTCACCATGCAGAGATCACCAAGCACCAAACAAAATAATCAATAACAAACAACAGCAAACATAATATATACACAAAAACAAAGACGGGCTTAACCCATTAGAGACTACTCCCCAACATAGTCTCCATTTTTCTATAGCGGTAAAAATTATGAGATTAAGCTATTGATTAACTTAACTCGCAAAGGAAGAGTCTCCACCGCACTTTTATATTTCCAAAGGAAAAGGGAAAAAGTGCGAACAAAACCCAAAGAAGTTTTAAAACAAAACTAATTAAAAAAGAACAAGGGCCTGGGGGTTAGTTATAAAAAGGGAAGGTATTAGCACCCTAAACATCCATGGTACTTTGTGGGAACCTCTTTGAAATATGTAGATTTTGGTTTGAAAAAGGTGTTGTTTGTTAAAAGATTGGAGGGATGGGAAAAGAAGTATATTTATTATTTTTTGTGTTTGCCAAGACTTTTGAAGTCTCATGCCTATATATCAAAAAAATGCAATGGAGGATCAAAACCTCGTAGTTCATGATAAAGGTAACAAAGGGGGTTTGTTTTGATTCATTTTTTATGAAAAATACATTTTGTCATTTTAAGGAGAATACTCAACTAGTCACCCATAAGTATGAGAACTTTACATCATATGAGAAGGGCTACAACTTGGATAAGGATCAACAAGTATGTCACTAGCTCTCATAAATGGAAAAGAATTATCATCAATACTATGGAGATAGGATAACTATAACTCAACTATGGAAATGACCCATGTCTAATGCCTTGAGAAATGTTTTAAAGGGAAAAGTTCCCAAAGGCACAAAATAATTTGAATGAGTTATACTTTTTTTTAATATTTTGAAATTGGTCTAAATATGCTTAATATGGATTTGCATTTATTAATAAAAAGGTTTTGAAAATCACTTGACGAAAGTCAAAGTTTATTGAGAAAGTGATTCAAGTTAAAAAGCAAGAAGGTTTTGAAAAGAGGGAGCAGATTTGAAAATTTAATAAAGGGGGGAGAAGAAGAGTTTCTCCTAAAGCATAAAGTAAAAGCTAGGGAGGAAAGATCTAACCAAGAAAAAGCAAGCTTTATGGCATAAGTCAAGCAAGAATTCCCTCATTTGGATTAAGCCTCAAGCAAGCAAATAATAAGCAAAATGATAATCCATGTGGCAGATGAAACCAGAGTAACCAAGCCAATTCTTCATAGAGGAGTCCAAATTCATAGGTATCATATGAATCCCAAGGTCTTAAGTCATCAATTCCAAAGTAAGGGTCAAGATCCTAATTCTAAGTCCATAACTCCACAATGATGTCAAGGATAGTAGCCACAAGTCCATGAGTTAGGAGAAACAAGTTTCTTTTTATTAGTGTCTTCTTAACAATGATATAAAAGAAAGATCCAAATGGACAAATAGAAAAATTACATAAACACAAATAATATGATATGAAATGTTAATCATAAAACATAAAGTAAATGGCATAAAATAAAGGCATAAAGGTAAATGACTTTGAAGTAAAAGTTAATACAAGTAAAGTGTTAGTAAAGAAAATTAGTGAAGATGAAAAGATGTTTTGATCATTTTTTGGAGAACACTCAACTATCCACTCACAAACATGAAAATGTGATCCTAGGCATCATTTATAAGAAGGCCTCCAACTTGGATAAAATCAACAAGTATGTCACTAGCTCTCACAAATGGAAAAGGAACAACATTTCCATATAATACCATGAGGAATAAGAGACTTACAATCTAACTTATAAAAATGCATTTGCTTTTGGGACAAATTTAACGCTATGTTAAGCAATTGTAATTGGACTTATGTAGAAGTCACAACTATCTGAGACCAATCAATAATAATGTTTGTATTAATACATGCTAGAGAAATTATATGTAAATCATTCTCCTAAAGCCATGCCACACAAGAAAAGAAAAAGAAAGGGGATGATCAAGCACAAAGGCTAGTATGATGGTCTATTACTTCAATCCACACTTCATGACACTTAGGACAAACTTATGCATCAATCCAAAGTACCTTAAATGATTCATGATCACTTAGAAGGTAGATTTGAAATGATGAAAGTTCATCAAGTACTAATCCACACATCATGAACAAGATGGACAAAAGTCATCCAATTAATCAAAGGGAAAAGAAGGAGATGAAGAAGAATGGGACAAGAGAGGTCACACCCAAATTGGATCAAAAATTTGATCAAGTCATCATCAAAATCAATCATCCATTTTGGTGGTTTAGGGTTTTTCCCCATCAACACCCAAGATCCATTGATTTTGATGAGACTTGAAGTCAAAGTCATCATGGTCCAAGCCCAGCAGAAGACCACAAGGTCAAACAAATTTAAAACGCAATTAAGATGAAATAAAAATGCATCAAAGGTATTTTTAAATGATTTTTAAAATGGAAATAAGTTGGAAAATCCACAAAGTCCTTCAAAAGACCAAATAATTGGCCAAGAAAATTATGGAAGGTTAAAAATAAAATAAGAAACATATAATAAAAAATTTATGAATTTAAAAATGCAGAAAAGTATTTTTAAACCAATTAAAACAAAGGAGAAAAGAGAAAATTCAAAAAAAAATAGAAAATCAGTGAAATAAAATGTGAAAAAAGAAAATCAGATGAAGAAAAATAAAAGAGAATTTTAGAAATTATTTTGGGATTTTTTGAATAAAAAATGAAATTACTATGAATTTTTAAAGAAAAATCAATTTAAAAATAAAAACAGAAAAAAGAAATAAATCAGAAGAAAAAAAACAGGAGCGTTGGCTCACGTCTCATTAGTTGACGTCGCAGAACCAACACTCAAAATATTGAAAAACACGATGGAACACGCTGCAAGAAAAGCACAAGATCCAGTTTGAATTTAATCAATAAAAACATTTCAAAATTCCAACGTGTCTGGTCCAAACTCATATCACCTGAGAAATACTCTAGTCATCTTCTTCAATGAGCTATTACCGGAGTTTCATCGTTTGGTAAATTTAAGATACGAGACCACCACCATTGTGATTCCCTTCTCATCCTGAATTCAACCTTATGCTCCAAATTCATTTATGTGAACTGAGCAAAGGGAATTTCAAAGAAGTTTCATAAACAACTAAGCAACAAAAATAAAATAAAATAATGAACAAGATCAACAAACACCAGATAAGTTAGGGGAAAGCATCAGAGAGTGAATGACTACATTGTGGTAACTTGTTTGAGTTCAAATGATGCTCATAACTACCTTGATCAGATGGTGATCAGAAGTTGATGAATCTCGATCTGGTTAGAACACTTCAGAAGGTCTCGGAGCTTGGGAATTGTTTCAAAAGTTTTAGAGGATGCCTATGGAGCTAATGGAATCAAGAAAATGGATTGAAACAGGCTGAAACTCAAAACACGATAGTTGAGTTTTCTGGAAAAATTTCAAGTTACAGCAGGGCTTTCTTAGCTCTCCAAAGCTGGCAAATGAATGCAACAGCTTCTTCTATTTATAGGAAATGTGTTTGGATCTAAATACATATGGAATGATGTTGAATTTGTGCAAAATGAATTTGATCCAAGTGTGTGAAAAGTGTGACTTGAAACTCCTCAAAACACAACCAAATGATGCATTTTAAGTGTCAATTAACTTCTAGAGACTTGTTAAAACATGTTTAAAACCAAAACACTTTCTAATTTGGCTTGGGGTTAAGATTAGTGATGTGTAAATTTCGGGCAATGGTGATTTCTTCAGTTTCAAATCACCGTGTTCAACTCAATGGGGCATCCTATTCAATAGGCTTTTTGATCCCATTCTTTTTACAATGTGTTAACATCATGGCCAAGATTAAAATGAGATAAGAAAGATTACATTTGTATATTTAAGCACAAAGTTATTGCATGTTGAAGTTGGCATGAAAAACTGGTTCCATAACTCTGAAAAATTTGAGTGCTTCATGGTTGAAAATGACCTATAATGTCCCAATGAATTCCATGGCCTTCCAAATATATTTTGACCTTGGTCCTTGAAGCAAACATGTAGGTGGAATCACAAATGACATTGTGAAACAACGAATCAGACCCATATATTAAAAATTGAAGAAATTATGATCCTTGAAAGTTGGCCAAAAGTCACTTGAAAATAGGTCAAATTTCACTAAGTCCACAAATGACTTATAATGTCTCTAAACTTTTGATGATCCTACATGCATAATTGGATCTTGTCATGTAAAGAGAAGTTGTAGAGGATGTTAAGAAGAGTCATATGAAGAAAGGTTCATTCAAAAATGTTGAGAATTGAAGGAGTTATGATTGTTGGAACTTTGACTTCAAAATGTTGACTTTTAGGTCAAACCACTTGGAACAAGCTTGTGCACTTACATTTTACTTGCACTTCAAAGCACATGGGTGATCATATGAACTCAAAATAAGTTGTCCTAGATGGTATATTGATTAAATTTCTCAAATATTGAATTTACTTGTTGAATAAGACATGGAAATAAACACATGAACCTTTGACTTTTCTTCAGAAGTAAGTCACCAAACTTTGAGATGCTCTTGATTTGAGAAGCCTTACCTTGCACAACAAATTTAATGGAAACAAGACATATTTTTGGTATTTTTATTAGTGGTTATATAATCAATAAACATATAAACACAAAGGTAAACAAAGAGGTGTTTGGTGATCCCTGCAAGAAGCAAACCCAAAGATGGATAGAGGAAGGGCCGAGGTGTGACCTTGCTTATATGCCAAAGATGCAAATGAGATGTAGGATATTAGGTTTAAAAATTAGGGTATGACAAAAGGTTCTTCCATTCTCAACTGTAAGACGGGTGACCCTGAGTGAAACTCACATCTGGTGTTTGCGCCACAACCCGGAGGGAGAGATGTTAGAGTATTTTGAGCCTGCAGAGGCTGCTGATACTAATGTTGAGCGGTGAAAGGTTGTTGATAATGATATTGAGTCGTGAAAGGTTATTGATCATGATGGTAGGCCGTGAAAGGTTGTTGATACTGAGATTGAGCCGTGAAAGGTTATTGATAAAGTATTGAGCAGTGAAAGGATGTTGATACGATGTTGAGTCGTGCAAGTTTGTTGACAATGATGATGAGCCGTGAAAGGCTGAGATAGAGCCATGAAAGGATGTTTATAATGTAGTTGTGTCCGGGTTTCAAGAACATTCGGAAGTGAGTAATATGGAATGGGAGCCAAAGGTGCTGCGAACCAAGAAGGAAACAGTTTGTGTTGATATCTGAGTAGAGTGCATCAGGCTCGGATTGACCATTTGATTATAAATATGACCTAGATGAAATCCGAAATGGAGCATAGGGTGTCCCAGTGTAAGCAACTAAGGTGCAATAATAGTGGAAAGAGATTCCCATAGGTAGGCAAAAAGTATCCCAAAGTTTGCAGACTGAAGTCTCTGGTACTGCAGGATAGACAAATAAGGGAGGAACTTGCACTTGAAGTGGAAGACCCTTATACTCAAAATTGTCCCTGATAGTAGTCACAAACAGGAAGCATAACAACTTCTTATCAATGAGTTGTTGGGCTCTGTTCTTGAAAAAATGACAAACCTCTGTGGAATTCCCTACATATCCTGTATGGTATCCACATACAGCCTTAGAGTCATGCTTAGAATAGTAAGGAAACTTGGCAGGCTTAATAAATTTAGGCCCAAATGCCCCAACATTAACCAGTATAGGCAGATGACGAGTTTAAGACACCGGTATTGGATCATAGAAAGGATGTATCCCTTCTTGATCATTGGTCCCTTTGCTGGTTTGCGATTGTTTCCTATACTAATTGCCTTATGTGGGTCTCTGATGTGGTAAGAGATTTTGTTCTCGGGAGAGGAAGTGGCATAACACATGCTACTACTTATTGGATTACATCCACCTTAAGCTCTTTCTCAGTTTGTTCAACAGTTGCAAGTTGATCTGAGAAGTTCATTGTCAAGATATCTAGGAATAGCTCCAAATTCATGCTAGCCCTGCCTTCAAACTCTTCATGCACATGGTGCTCTCATATTTCCCATGTTCCATGATTCTTTGGCACTTAGCATCAGAGAATCATTGTCTTTCTGGTCTGAGGCAAAGACAATGTGAGTTTTATTCTGGTTAGCATGTATGAAATACAGATGCATGAATGCATATTTTGTGGATGTAATGCAAATAATTATGCAACATCCATAGATTCAAAGGTTTAGTGGCACGAAAAATCAAGCTCAAAAGTCTGGCATGCGCACAAGAATGCAATATCAGTATGCAAATAGGTAAGTATAATGCCACATATAAAAAATGTATGCACAATGCGACAAGTTAGAAATGTATGTATAGTATAACAAATGCAAAATGCATGCACAATACAGTAGATAGAAAATGTAACAGGTCAAAAATGCATGCACACTGCAACAGGTTAAAATGTATGTACAATGCAATAGATCAAAGATGAAGATACAAATCAACATGTACAATGCAATAGATAAAAATGTATGCAACAGATCAAATATGTATAATACACTAAGTACAATGCAATAGATGTTGGCTAATCTACAAATATTGCTCGACGCAACTTTAAAGGTTCAACGTAACATGAGAAACACGGTATGTAAGAGCTTGATTTCCTGCAGAAAAACCCAATACCTCAATCACATGTATGTACTAGTCTTCAAAAGGTGATCCATAAGAGGTCCCTAGAGTCATGGATCCCCACTGAGAAACCATTGCCTGAAATGAATGACTCGTCAAACAATGATGCTCCCAAAAGGATCTACTCTAGGTGTGACGTCGCATATTAACCATAAACGAGGACTAACTCTAAGTAGGTCAACACGAATATAGCCATGATAATATCATGTGTTTATGCTTGAGCTCGGGTATAGATCTTCTCTCATGGAACATTAGCCCCAACCCATAGAGAGTACCACAATAATATCTAGAACAAAGTAAATATTCAAAGCAATAAATTATGCAATAAACAACCTAAAAGCTAAAGGTAGACAAACAAGAAAGTAAACACACAAGCACACAAGGATTAAAAAAACTAGGCTTCTCTAGTTAGAAAACTAGAGATCTCCCCAGTAGAGTCTCCAACTGAAGCTATGTGAAGTATGTGTAACACCCCGATAATAATAAAATAATTATTTAAATTGAGTTAATAATGTAATTATTAATTTAATTGAATAATTAGAAATTTTATTATTATTATTTTGGAATAATTATTATTATTTGGAAAATATATATATGTTGGAATAAGGAAAAGTTCTCATTTGGAAAAGCATTTCACGTGAAAACAGAACAGAGAAGCATCGTGAGAGAAAAGGGAAAAAGGGCAGAGAAGAGGAGCTGAAGAGCAAAGGTTGGAGAACGAAAGCTTGAAGCCCAAAGATTCTGCCGGATTGTTAAGGTAAGGGGGGTTTATCGTCGATTAATGGGTATTATGGGATAATATGTAATGGGTAGTGAGAAACCGTTGAATCGACCCTAATTGGGATTTGGAATGCTGAAAATTTGTGATGAATAGGTTGAGTGAAAACCGTAATCAAATTGATAATTGTGTGTGTAATCAAACCGATAAATTGGTGATGAATGGTGACGAGTAAGTTTGAGTGGGAAGGGTCTGGGATGGGCACATGAGATCCCTGCCCAAAGAAAACGTGTCTGGTGAACTGTCATGTTCGCCTAGCGAACATAACCTTCGCCTAGCGAAGGCAACGCGCCTCAAACTCGCCCCAGCGAGATCGAGAGGTTTTGCTACTGTAATGTTCGCTGTGGACTCGCTGGCGCTTCGCCTAGCGAGTGAGTGCTAGCTGTGTTTTTCACCAAAACAGAATGAGTTCGCTATTACCTTCGCCTTGAACTCGCCTAGCGAATTAATTTACCAATTTCCTGGAGCTGTTCGCCTTGAGCTCGCCTAGCGAACCAGAGCTTCGCCACTGCCTCGCCTAGCGAGCAAGGCAGAAGAAGTGTTTATACATGTGTTGCTGAGGTGTTTCATACATGTGCTGAGGAAGTGTTTTATACATGTGTTGATGATGTGTTGATACATGTATTGATGATGTATGATGATATGCAAAATGTTGTGAATGTATATATTATGCATGTATTTGTGAATGGACTGTTGTATGGCTTAGAGTGTGAGCATATGTCCATTGTGAGTTGTTGATGCTGCATTGCTAGATGATTAGTGTGCATGGCATAGCCTGTGGGGCTGTAGCTAATTCCCATGGTGAGGAATTAGTGAGTTTAGTAATTATTGGACTGTTGTTGATTGTTTGCATGCTAGGTGAGTAGCGTGCATTTCATGGCCCATTTGGGGTGGTAGCTAATTCCCATGGTGAGGAATTAGTGAGTGAGTCACTATGTCTCAAATGAGTGGGACTAGTGAGCTTGGTAGCCGTGCCTGGATTTGGACGGTGAGGTTGAACTATATGTTCACAAATAGTCGGTACCGCATGCATAGAGTCTCATTGCATAATAAATGTATGGCATATAATATGAATGGATGTATTCCAGTATTATATGTGAGTTGTGTGTTGTGTTGTTGATGTTGAGTATGGTTGAGATTATATATATGCTATATGTTATTGTTGAATATGATGTTTGAACGGATACTGCCGTTGCTGAGTGTGTAGTCTGGTTAGGGTGAATTAATGTGTTAATTACTTGGCATTACATGTTGTTCTATAATGCTTATTATATTGATTGAGGAACTCACCCTTACACCTATTTTTCAGGTAACGAGAAATGAGTTGAGTAGAAGCTAATGCTTGGAGTCTAGAGTAGTTCTTATGGGTCATGCTCTGATAGATGTAACATCGGGAGGGGATGTCTTAATTGATTTGATATTGGTTGTTGATGATTTACATGTATTGTGTTACATGTTTTACATTGAGTTGAATTTTATTCTGCTGCGAATTATGCAAAGAACCTTAATTTGATTAAATAAATGAGCATGACAGGATATTTTAGTGATTTTTGTGAGATGATTGTGTGACACCCTTCGGGGCATAATTACTCTGATGAATACATTGTTATTTTAATTATAATAAGTTGGGGTATTTAGAAGGGTGTTACATTAGTGGTATCAGAGCATAGTCGGTCGTGTCGAGTCGTAATTATTCTGTTTTCCCTGTACGGGATAGGTGTTGTGTAACCCTATCAGTACTTATTGTTTTAGTTTGTTGGGTTTTCAGAAAGAGATGGCTGGAAGAGGTAGAGATGATGCTGCGATTGCTGAGGCTCTGGGTATGCTAGCTGGAGTACTTGGGGGAAATCCGAATGTTGCGGGAATGGGAGCTGCTCGTCAGTTGAGTGAGTTCCAGAAGAACAATCCTCCAATGTTCAAGGGAGCATACGATCCAGATGGTGCTCAGAAGTGGTTGAAGGAGATCGAGAGAATCTTCAGAGTAACTGAGTGTGCTGATAACCAGAAGGTCAGGTTCGGTACACATATGCTGTCAGAGGAAGCTGACGATTGGTGGGTTGCTACCCGCACTGAGTTGGAATCTGCGGGGAATGCTGAGATTTCTTGGGCTGTGTTCAGGGAAAGATTCCTGAGGAAGTATTTTCCAGAAGATGTCAGAGGAAAGAAAGAGATAGAGTTTTTGGAATTGAAGCAGGGTAACAGGTCGGTTACTGAGTATGCTGCGAAGTTCACAGAGCTGTCAAAGTACTATACTCCCTATAATGAGGCTGCTGGAGAATTTTCGAAGTGTGTGAAGTTTGAGAACGGGTTGCGTCCCGAGATCAAACAAGCTATTGGATATCAGAGGATCAGGGTGTTTTCTGACTTGGTTGACTGTTGCAGAATTTTTGAACAGGATTCCAAGGCTAGAGCAGAGAGCTATCAGCAGAGGGTTGATAGGAAGGGTAAGAATCAGATGGATCGTGGAAAACCGTATGCAGTTGGCAAAGGTTTTCAGAAGCAGAGTGGGATGAGGAGGCCTAGTGGGGGAGACTCTAGTGCTCCTGCTAAGTGTTACAGATGTGGTCAGGCTGGACATCGTATCCATGAGTGTACCAGTAACGAGAAGAAGTGTTTCAAATGTGGAAAAGGTGGTCATTTGGCTGCAGATTGCCGGTTGAAGACTGTGACTTGTTTCAACTGTGGAGAGTTGGGTCATATCAGTCCACAATGTCCTAAGCTGAAGAAAGAGAATCAGTCGGGAGGCAAGGTTTTTGCTTTATCGGGTTCTGAGACTTCTGCAGATGATCGTTTGATCCGAGGTACGTGTTATATTAATGGCTTTCCTCTTGTGGCTATTATTGACACCGGTGCTACTCATTCTTTTATATCTTTGGATTGTGCTGTGAAACTTAAGTTAGAGATATCTGAGATGCTTGGAAGTATGGTGATTGATACTCCTGCGAAGGGTTCAGTGACTACTACTTCAGTTTGTTTAAGTTGCCCATTGAGTATTTTTGGTAGGGACTTTGGGATAGACCTTGTGTGTCTTCCATTAGTGCAGATTGATGTTATCTTGGGTATGAACTGGTTGGTGTTTAACCGAGTTTCTATCAACTGTTTTGATAAGACTGTGATATTCCCTGAGATTGAGGAAGGAAAGAGTTTGTTTCTTTCAGCGAGGCAGGTGAATGAGGAAGTAACAGCTGGAGCAGAGTTGTTTATGCTGTTAGCGACTTTGGAGGCTAAAGATAGACTGGTGATTGGCGATCTGGCTGTGGTGTGTGACTTTCCTGATGTGTTTCCGG